>NW_028156282.1:0-15000 GCF_964263955.1 Coregonus lavaretus
TCCATGGTGTTCTGTGTGTTTTCAAGCCCTATCTGTCTCTGATCTAACTTCATAAGCATTGGTACTGGGCTAAGGAGAATATGTCTTACAGCACGTTGTTTCCATGTATGTTTCACTGAACTACAGTACAGGCCATCAGACTGTTAAACAGCCATCAGACTGTTAAATAGCCATCAGACTGTTAAACAGCCATCAGACTGTTAAATAGCCATCAGACTGTTAAACAGCCATCAGACTGTTAAATAGCCATCAGACTGTTAAACAGCCATCAGACTGTTAAACAGCCATCAGACTGTTAAACAGCCACCAGACTGTTAAATAGCCATCAGACTGTTAAATAGCCATCAGACTGTTAAACAGCCATCAGACTGTTAAATAGCCATCAGACTGTTAAACAGCCACCAGACTGTTAAACAGCCATCAGACTGTTAAATAGCCATCAGACTGTTAAACAGCCATCAGACTGTTAAATAGCCATCAGACTGTTAAATAGCCACCAGACTGTTAAATAGCCATCAGACTGTTAAACAGCCACCAGACTGTTAAATAGCCATCAGACTGTTAAACAGCCACCAGACTGTTAAATAGCCATCAGACTGTTAAACAGCCACCAGACTGTTAAATAGCCATCAGACTGTTAAATAGCGATCAGACTGTTAAATAGCCATCAGACTGTTAAATAGCCATCACTAGCACATTAGAGGCTGCTGTCAGTGGTTGGATTCGATCCCATGTCACTACAATACATGCTTGGTAGACTCCACCACTGCCACTACTCCACCCTGCTGCACAGCCATGGAAGAGTGTTGCCTGGGCCTGTATTGTCTCCATCTCTGAGTTGGTGGCTTTGCAGTGAATCATCCTCCATCCTCCATCTCTTTCTGTCATCATCTCTCTTCCCTCCCATCCTTATCCCTCCTTCCCTATGGCAAATCATGTCAATGTCTTTTCAAGTGTGTGCACTGTATCATATGTGTGTGTTACTGACTCTCTCTCTCTCTCTCTCTCTCTCTCTCTCTCTCTCTCTCTCTCTCTCTTTCTCTTTCTCTTTCTCTTTCTCTCTTTCTCTTTCTCTTTCTCTTTCTCTTTCTCTTCACTCTCTACTCTCTACAGTCCCTCAGGGAGTGATCCAGAACGGAGCCAGAATGATGAGTCATGGCCTGTACCCAGGAATACGACCACTACCCATCAATCCCATAGTGAGCAGGACAGCTGCTGTCAGGTTGGTATATCTGCCATAGTGAGAGAGACCCACTGGTCACAGACGTCAATTCAACGTCTATTCCACGTTGGTTAAATATAATTTTGTTGAAATTATGTGGAAACAACATTGATTCAACCATTGTGTGCTCAGTGGGGACACACTATATGCACACACGCAGGTGTGTGCAGGTAAAAGCCTCACATGGAAACACAGTGATCCAGCTGAGCTATGTTTAACACAGTGATCCAGCTGAACTATGTTTAACACAGTGGTCCAGCTGAGTATGTTTAACACAGTGATCCAGCTGAGCTTTGTTTAACACAGTGATCCAGCTGAGCTTTGTTTAACACAGTGATCCAGCTGAACTATGTTTAACACAGTGATCCAGCTGAACTATGTTTAACACAGTGATCCAGCTGAGCTACGTTTAACACAGTGATCCAGCTTTATGTTTAACACAGTGGTCCTACTGAGCTATGTTTAACACAGTGATCCAGCTGAGCTTTGTTTAACACAGTGATCCAGCTGAGCTATGTTTAACACAGTGGTCCAGCTGAGCTATGTTTAACACAGTGATCCAGCTGAACTATGTTTAACACAGTGATCCAGCTGAACTATGTTTAACACAGTGATCCAGCTGAGCTACGTTTAACACAGTGATCCAGCTTTATGTTTAACACAGTGGTCCTACTGAGCTATGTTTAACACAGTGGTCCAGCTTTATGTTTAACATAGTGATCCAGCTTTATGTTTAACACAGTGGTCCAGCTGTATGTTTAACACAGTGGTCCAGCTTTATGTATAACACAGTGGTCCAGCTGAGCTATGTTTAACACAGTGGTCCAGCTTTATGTTTAACACAGTGGTCCAGCTGAGCTATGTTTAACACAGTGGTCCAGCTTTATGTTTAACACAGTGGTCCAGCTTTATGTTTAACACAGTGGTCCAGCTGTATGTTTAATACAGTGATCCAGCTGAGCTATGTTTAACACAGTGGTCCAGCTGAGCTAAGTTTAACACAGTGGTCCAGCTGAACTATGTTTAACACAGTGGTCCAGCTTTATGTTTAACACAGTGGTCCAGCTGAACTATGTTTAACACAGTGGTCCAGCTTTATGTTTAACACAGTGGTCCAGCTGAACTATGTTTAACACAGTGGTCCAGCTTTATATTTAACACAGTGATCCAGCTGAGCTATGTTTAACACAGTGGTCCAGCTGAGCTATGTTTAACCGGGTGCTACAGATCAAACTTTACCCCGGGATAAGTGGTGGGTAGGGACACAACTGACAGCTGCACACAAACCATCACAACACTTCAACATTATAGCTCAGTAAAAACTGTAATACCACAGCAGTGTAGTTTGACAAAGTATAAACACAGAAACAGAATACACACATAAACAGGTACTCTCCCCATCTATTCTTTCTATCTTTCACACACATACACACACACACACACACACACACACAAACAAATACACACACTCAGGGCAGAGAGACTGACTGACTGACAGAGCATTTGGACATGAATAATAGATAAGAGTTGTCTAACCCTGCTGTGCTCCTCCTATAATTCATGAGGTTTAAATGCACAGAGCAGCCTAGATGGCCAGAGACACTCAGAGCTGGGCTTTTAACAACATTAGTTAGTGGGGAAGCTGCACGACAGACTGGTTGGCCTGTAATTGCCATGGGAGAATGACCGGTAGATCTTCTGTCTTATCTAACTTTGCTGTTGAACAGTGGCGGACCATCCTCCTCAGTGAATGTCATAAAAATCAAAATACTAAAACATTAAAAAAAAGTTACTAAATATATTCACGTCACCAAATAATTGATTGAAAAACACTGCTTTGCAATGAATGTCTACAGTAGCCTCAGCAGCACTCTGTAGGGTAACACCATGGTGTACCTCTGGGTACATTGACTTCAATACAAAACCTAGGAGGCTCATGGTCCTCACCCACTTCCATAGACTTACACAGTAATTATGACAACTTACGGAGGACGTCCTCCAACCTATCAAAACTCTTCAAGCATGAACTGACATGTTGTCCACCCAATCAAAGGATCAGAAAATTAATCTAGTACTGAAAGCATAAGCTACGGCTAGCTAGCACTGCAGTGCATAACATGTGGTGAGTAGTTGACTCAATGAGAGAGAAAGACAATAGTTGTACGGTTTTGAACTAATTTCTTCCAAAATTAAGGGGAAGCAAGAGAGAGAGCGAGCTAGACATATTTCATAGTATATTTCTGTTCACTTTCACTTACTTAGCTAGCATCGAATACAGCTAGCTAGTTTAGCCTACTCAAACACCCAGCTCAAATAGAGAGGGATGCTACGTTAGCTAGCTGGTTATGGCTATCCAACACTGGAACTCTTCCAAGTTAAGGTGAGCTGTTGGTTTTATTAATTTATTCCCACTGGGGCCCGCCGGTGTAACTGCTAAACTGCTTGCTGCTAACTTTACACTGTACTGCATGATTGTAGCGGGCTTACTAACGCATTAGTTATAGTAGCTATGTTGACTATGATGTGACAAGGATGTAGGCTGTGTGCAGTTAGCTTGGATATTATTTTTCGCCTGGTCACAGACAGCTGATATGTTGTGCACTGAAGTCCACAAGCGAAGGGAAAAGGTGAGAGGAGGAGAGCGCATAGATAGATGCGAGAAGGATTTATATATACAACGAGCTGTTTGTATGTGGCTGCTATGAAAGTGAACTGTGTTTGCTTGTGATCAGGGGTGTATTCATTGCAGCGATTCTGTTGAAAAACGTTTCTTAAATGGAAGCAAACGGAATGAAATGGGGATAAACATACCAGAATTTGTCCAATAGAAACTCTCGTTTGCAACTGTTGGACTAATGATTACACTTTAGATCAGCTAGATGCAAGCAAGAGTGTGCAAGGCGGTATTGAATGTGTCTGTCACCTTGATTACTAAAAATTATCTCGACCTGTGCACCTACGTTGTAAACTTTCATTCATAGGCTAGGTTGTAGCAACCTCATGATGGGTACAGGGAAAATTCCCCATTGGAGATGCTTTGCTGCCTCAGGACCTGGACAACTTGCCTTAATAGAAGGAACCATGAATTCTGCTCTGTATCAGAGAATTCTACAGGAGAATGTCAGACCATCCGTCTGTGAGCTGAAGCTGAAGCGCAGCTGGGTCATGCAGCAAGACAATGATCCAAAACACACAATCAAGTCTACATGAACATTTCTAAAAAGCAACAAATTGGAAGTTTTGGAATGGCCTAGTCAAAGTCCAGACCTAATCCCAATTGAGATGTGGTGGCAGGACTTGAAACGAGCAGTTCATGCTTGAAAACCCACACGTCACTGAGTTAAAGCAGTTCTGCATGGAAGAGTGGGCCAAAATTCCTCTACAGCGACGTGAGAGACTGATCAACAACTACAGGAAGCATTTGGTTGGAGTCATTGCAACTAAAGGTGGCACAACCAGTTATTGCGTGTTAGGGGGCAATTACTTTTTCACACAGGGGAATTGGGTGTTGCATAATTTTGTTGATGAAATAAATTTGTTATTTGTTCACTTATGTTCCCTTTATCTAATATTAGGTTTTGGTTGAAGATCTGATAACATTCAGTATCACAAATATGCAAAAGTAGAAAAAAATTAGAAAGGGGGCAAATACTTTTTCATAGCACTGTATATATATATATATATATATATATATATATATATATATATATATATATATATATACACAGTGGGGGAAAAAAGTATTTAGCCAGCCACCAATTGTGCAAGTTCTCCCACTTAAAAAGATGAGAGAGGCCTGTCATTTTCATCATAGGTACACGTCAACTATGACAGACAAAATGAGGGAAAAAAATCCAGAAAATCACATTGTAGGATTTTTTATGAATTTATTTGCAAATTATGGTGGAAAATAAGTATTTGGTCAATAACAAAAGTTTTTCAATACTTTGTTATATACCCTTTGTTGGCAATGACACAGGTCAAACGTTTTCTGTAAGTCTTCACAAGGTTTTCACACACTGTTGCTGGTATTTTGGCCCATTCCTCCATGCAGATCTCCTCTATAGCAGTGATGTTTTGGGGCTGTTGCTGGGCAACACAGACTTTCAACTCCCTCCAAAGATTTTCTATGGGGTTGAGATCTGGAGACTGGCTAGGCCACTCCAGGACCTTGAAATGCTTCTTACGAAGCCACTCCTTCGTTGCCCGGGCGGTGTGTTTGGGATCATTGTCATGCTGAAAGACCCAGCCACATTTAATCTTCAATGCCCTTGCTGATGGAAGGAGGTTTTCACTCAAAATCTCACGATACATGGCCCCATTCATTCTTTCCTTTACACGGATCAGTCGTCCTGGTCCCTTTGCAGAAAAACAGCCCCAAAGCATAATGTTTCCACCCCCATGCTTCACAGTAGGTATGGTGTTCTTTGGATGCAACTCAGCATTCTTTGTCCTCCAAACACGACGAGTTGAGTTTTTACCAAAAAGTTATATTTTGGTTTCATCTGACCATATGACATTCTCCCAATCCTCTTCTGGATCATCCAAATGCACTCTAGCAAACTTCAGATGGGCCTGGACATGTACTGGCTTAAGCAGGGGGACACGTCAGGCACTGCAGGATTTGAGTCCCTGGCGGCGTAGTGTGTTACTGATGGTAGGCTTTGTTACTTTGGTCCCAGCTCTCTGCAGGTCATTCACTAGGTCCCCCCGTGTGGTTCTGGGATTTTTGCTCACCGTTCTTGTGATCATATTGACCCCACGGGGTGAGATCTTGCGTGGAGCCCCAGATCGAGGGAGATTATCAATGGTCTTGTATGTTTTCCATTTCCTAATAATTGCTCCCACAGTTGATTTCTTCAAACCAAGCTGCTTACCTATTGCAGATTCAGTCTTCCCAGCCTGGTGCAGGTCTACAATTTTGTTTCTGGTGTCCTTTGACAGCTCTTTGGTCTTGGCCATAGTGGAGTTTGTAGTGTAACTGTTTGAGGTTGTGGACAGGTGTCTTTTATACTGATAACAAGTTCAAACAGGTGCCATTAATACAGGTAACGAGTGGAGGACAGAGGAGCCTCTTAAAGAAGAAGTTACAGGTCTGTGAGAGCCAGACATCTTGCTTGTTTGTAGGTGACCAAATACTTATTTTCCACCATAATTTGCAAATAAATTCATTAAAAATCCTACAATGTGATTTTCTGAAATTGTTTTTCTCAATTTGTCTGTCATAGTTGATGTGTACCTATGATGAAAATTACAGGCCTCTCTCATCTTTTTAAGTGGGAGAACTTGCACAATGGGTGGCTGACTAAATACTTTTTTTCCCCACTGTATATACAGTGAGGGAAAAAAGTATTTGATCCCCTGCTGATTTTGTACGTTTGTTTATAAATTGATTTGCATTTTAATGAGGGAAATAAGTATTTGACCCCCTCTCAATCAGAAACATTTCTGGCTCCCAGGTGTCTTTTATACAGGTAACGAGCTCCAAATCTCAGCTTGTTACCTGTATAAAAGACACCTGTCCATAGAAGCAATCAATCAATCAGATGCCAAACTCACAAGGCTGGAATGGGCTACAAGACCATCGCCAAGCAGCTTGGAGAGAAGGTGACAACAGTTGGTGCGATTATTCGCAAATGGAAGAAACACAACAGAACTGTCAATCTCGATCTCACCTCGTGGAGTTGCAATGATCATGAGAATGGTGAGGAATCAGCCCAGAACTACACGGGAGGATCTTGTCAATGATTTCAAGGCAGCTGGGACCATAGTCACCAAGAAAGCAATTGGTAACACACTACGCTGTGAAGGACTGAAATCCTGCAGCTCCCGCAAGGTCCCCCTGCTCAAGAAAGCACATATACAAGGCCGTCTGAAGTTTGCCATTGAACATCTGAATGATTCAGAGGAGAACTGGGTGAAAGTGTTGTGGTCAGATGAGACCAAAATGGAGCTCTTTGCCATCAACTCAACTCGCTGTGTTTGGAAGAGGAGGAATGTTGCCTATGACCCCAAGAACACCATCCCCACCGTCAAACATGGAGGTGGAAATATTATGCTTTGGGGGTGTTTTTCTGCTAAGGGGACAGGACAACTTCACCGCAGCAAAGGGACGATGGACGGGGCCATGTACCGTCAAATCTTGGGTGAGAACCTCCTTCCCTCAGCCAGGGCATTGAAAATGGGTTGTGGATGGGTATTCCAGCATGACAATGACCCAAAACACACGGCCAAGGCAACAAAGGAGTGGCTCAAGAAGAAGCACATTAAGGTCCTGGAGTGGCCTAGCCAGTCTCCAGACCTTAATCCCATAGAAAATCTGTGGAGGGAGCTGAAGGTTCGAGTTGCCAAACGTCAGCCTCGAAACCTTAATGACTTGGAGAAGATCTGCAAAGAGGAGTGGGACAAAATCCCTCCTGAGATGTGTGCAAACCTGGTGGCCAACTACAAGAAACGTCTGACCTCTGTGATTGCCATCAAGGGTTTTGTCACCAAGTACTAAGTCATGTTTTGCAGAGGGGTCAAATACTTATTTCCCTCATTAAAATGCAAATCAATTTATAACATTTTTGACATGCATTTGTCTGGATTTTTGTTTTGTTATTCTGTCTCTCACTGTTCAAATAAACCTACCATTAAAATTATAGACTGCTCATGTCTTTGTCAGTGGGCAAATGTACAAAATCAGCAGGGGATCAAATACTTTTTTCCCTCACTGTATATATATATATATATATATATATATATATATATATATATATATATATATAGTTTGGGTATAATGTGTATATTTATGTTGTATATACAGGGCGCATTTGTAAAAGAGAACTTGGTCTCAATATGTCTTCCCTGTTCAAATAAAGACAAAAAAATAAATAAATGACAAAATGACATCAATAAGGTGACATGACATTACGATAATCACCAATGTAGGATCTGTAGTGCTGTCAGCCTGTCACACAAAGTGAATCGACTCGAACGGTACTTCCTTGATCCCAAGGGGGGATTGAATTGTCACAGGTTTTATATTGAAATCCCAGCCGTTGCAAACATGCGGCGCATAGTGCTACTTTGCTTGACAGATTCTCTACCTGATGGCAGGGTGTAGGGCTAAATCCATTAGAATCATCAGCCTTGTAGCCTTAGCTCTTTAGCTCCGTACTCCAGTCTCTGATGGGGCCACTCAGAAATTAGACCGGTCTAAATTACATTTTAGTCATTTAGCAGACGCTCTTATCCAGAGCGACTTACAGTTAGTGAGTGCATACATTATTTTATTTTTTCATACTGGCCCCCCGTGGGAATTGAACCCACAACCCTGGCGTTGCAAACGCCATGCTCTACCAACTGAGCTACATCCCTGCCGGCCATTCTCTACCCTGGACGACGTAGGGCCAATTATGCGCCGCCCCATGGGTCTCCCGGTCGCGGCCGGCTACGACAGAGCCTGGATTCGAACCAGGATCTCTAGTGGCTCAGTCTTAGACCACTGCGCCACTCGGGAGGCCTAAATGTAATTAGCTGATGACTCACTGATTAGCGGTAGCAGTCACAGCTAGCACTGTTCTGTGCTTCTGATGTAGCCTCTTCACTGAAGATCCTGTGTGTGTGTGTGTGTGTGTGTGTGTGTGTGTGTGTGTGTGTGTGTGTGTGTGTGTGTGTGTGTGTGTGTGTGTGTGTGTGTGTGTGTGTGTGTGAGAGTCTGCAGACATGGCCAGTGTAAACATGCTAACGACATGAGTCAAACGCAGGAAGCTGTGAAGTGTGTAATGTTGGCATCAGTTAGTGTATCTGTCGTGTCCGCTGTCGGTTTCAGTGTGTGTGTTTTTATGTACCTGTGTCTCTGTGTCTCTCCAGGTCTGTGCTGTCTGGAGGCTGTCGGAAGCGTAGCGACAGCAATCCCCCCTGTGACTCCCCATTGGTCAGCAGCGACCCCAAGGTGGACCACACCTACAGCACCAACCAATCGGATGACGGCAGCGATTACACCAGCGACTCCAGTCTCCGCAGCAATGGCAACGGCCCCGTTTCCCGGGACGTCGCCAACGATTCGGACTTTGACTACGAGGATGACGAAGACGACAAGAGCAAGATCCAGCTGGAGATCAAGAAGGAGGAGCCGCGCGATTGGCCTATAGACACGATAGACTCCGCGCCTTCCAGCAAGCAGCACAACAAGAAGCGGCATCACTTCCTGAAAGCCAAGCAGCGGATGGACGTGGCTAGCGACACCCTCCCGCTAAAAAAGCGGCGCACAGAAAAGCCGCCAGAGAGTGATGACGAGGAGATGAAGGAGGCGGCGGGTTCGCTGCTCCACCTGGCGGGCGTCCGCGCCTGCTTGAACAATATCACCAACAGAACCGCCAAGGGCCAGAAAGAGCAGAAAGAACCCACAAAAAACTGACCACAGAAAGACTGAGCGAGCGAGAGAGAGAGAGAGAGAGACTAAGCTGAGAGAGAAGATTTTAAAAGAACAAAAAGAAGAGAGAGAACGGAAATGCAAAACATCACTTTTAATATAGAAACGGAAGCTTTTTTTTCAGGACATCAGGTGAATTCTGAATGATTTGTGGCAATATCAAAAGCAATCACTTTGTTTTCATGTCTTTAAATTGAATGTTTTTGAAGGTTGATATATATACTTTTTTTTCCGTCTTTTTTGTTTTGTTTTGATTTGTTTAAAGGATATTAAAGCCATAGACAAACCTTTTTCTGATATTCAGCTAAATTAGCAGGTTTCTGTTGGCTGAAAGTAATGCGATTGAGAAACAAAAATACCTTTTTGGAAAACTGCCCCATCATGGATTGGCTTGGTTGTATGAATAGATTAGGGGATCACATTGTTATTAATTTCAAAATGTACCCAATCTGAAGCTATTGCCCTTTACAGTTTCATCAGACGCAGCTAACACTATATAATATATTTCAGCAAGCTCATACACTTGTTATTTCTGTGGAATTTACAGGTAGAAAGTTCTTATGAGGTGCTTATCACTGACTGTTTTGTTTTTACAGGGATATAGATAATTCAAATGTAATAAAGTTAGTATTCAGGGTCAGATCTTAACGTAAGATAAATGGATGTCTATGGCCTGCATATTCCGGGTAGGATGCGACATTATACACTACGGGTCAAACGTTTTAGAACACCTACTCATTCAAGGGTTTTTCTTTATTTTTACTATTTTCTACATCGTAGAATAATAGTGAAGACATCAAAACTATGAAATAACAAATATGGAATCATGTAGTAACCCAAAAAGTGTTAAACAAATCAAAATATATTTTATAGTTGAGATTCTTTAAATAGCCACCCTTTGCCTTGATGACAGCTTTGCACACTCTTGGCATTCTCTCAACCAGCTTCACCTGGAATGCTTTTCCAACAGTCTTGAAGGAGTTCCTACATATGCTGAGCACTTGTTGGCTGCTTTTCCTTCACTCTGCCGCCCGACTCATCCCAAACCATCTCAATTTGGTTGAGGTCAGGGGATTGTGGAGGCCAGGTCATCTGATGCAGCACTCCATCACTCTCCTTCTTGGTAAAATAGCCCTTACACAGCCTGGAGGTGTGTTGGGTCATTGTCCTTTTGAAAAACAAATGATAGTCCCACTAAACCCAAACCAGATGGGATGGTGTATTGCTGCAGAATGCTGTGGTAGCCATGCTGATTAAGTGTGCCTTGAATTCTAAATAAATCACAGACAGTGTCACCAGCAAAGCACCCCCACCCCATCACACCTCCTCCTCCATGCTTTACGGTGGGAAATACACATGCAGAGATCATCCGTTCACCCACACCGCGTCTCACAAGCAAGTCTCTTCTTCTAATTGATGTCCTTTAGGAGTGGTTTCTTTGCAGCAATTCGACCATGAAGGGCTGATTCACGCAGTCTCCTCTGAACAGTTGATGTTGAGATGTGTCTGTTACTTGAACTCTGTAAAGCATTTATTTGGGCTGCAATTTCTGAGGCTGGTAACTCTAATGAACTTATCCTCTGCAGCAGAGGTAACTCTGGGTCTTCCATTCCTGTGGCGGTCCTCATGAGAGCCAGTTTCATCATAGCTCTTGATGGTTTTTGCGACTGCACTTGAAGAAACTTTCAAAGTTCTTGAAATGTTCCGGATTGACTGACCTTCATGTCTTAAAGTAATGATAGACTGTTGTTTCTCTTTGCTTATTTGAGCTGTTCTTGCCATAATATGGACTTTGTCTTTTACCAAATAGGGCTTCTTCTGTATACCCCCCCCTACCTTGTCACAACACAACTGATTGGCTCAAACTCATTAAGAAGGAAATAAATTCCACAAATTAAGTTTTAAGAAGGCACACCTGTTCATTGAAATGCATTCCAGGTGACTATCTCATGAAGCTGGTTGAGAGAATGCCAAGAGTGTGCAAAGCTGTCATCAAGTCAAAGGGTGGCTATTTGAAGAATCTCAAATATAAAATATATTTGGATTTGTTTAACACTTTTTGGGCTACTACATGATTCCATATGTGTTAATTCATAGTTTTATGTCTTCACTATTATTCTACAATGTAGAAAATAGTAAAAATAAAGAAAAACCCTTGAATAAGTAGGTGTGTCCAATCTTTTGACCGGTAGTATACATCTATATGTCACAATAAACAAGCACAAATACAAATGCTATACTGGCTAAAGCAATGTTATATTAGTCAATTTTTCCACTGAAATAACACAGGTATATGCTGAAGTAACACAGGTATATCCCATTTGTTCGGCATCAAACTTTTGAAAACAATGGTGCTAATATGGCGGCTATTTAAAAAAAAAAGATATCTAAAACCTAATTTGCCAAACTCTGACTTGTCTTTGTGCTAAGAAGCTTCCGCAGAAAGAAATGTGACATTACATTCTGTGATGCTGTTAGCTTAGTGACCATTAGCCTAGCCAAGCCCATAGAACAGACAGTCGGTAGCCAGTTTCTGTATGTCCTTCCTTAGCGTGTCCGTGTTGGGACAGTGCTAAATAGGAATTCTTGGTCAGCCCACTGATGATGGTAGCACTTCCTTAGCTAACTGTCTTTCTGACTGCTAATCACATTTAGCCCCCGGCGCTAGCTAGCATGCCAAGGCGGAGGGGACAGTGATGTTTTCCCCTTAAAGGTTGACTGTAGGACTGTAGTGGGGTAAAGGTCGCTGGTACAAGTGGGATGAAGGAAAGGCTTGTTTTTTCTGACTTGGTCTTCTCTAAATGTAAGCTAATTGAGTTTGGTAAAAGCCATAAGCTAATAGTCTAGCTAGCGCTTATCAGAGAGGAAAATAACTGAAAACATGTTGAGATAACCTCAAAACTGCCTGTGTCCTTTTATGAAAGCAATCAACGTGAATAACTGAGTTATACTCCAGTGATACGACATAGTGATATTCTCCCCATGGCACAAACACCTGAACATCTTGATGGGTTGGAAAGGAAATGATGCTACGAAACCTGCCAATTTTATTTTATGTGAGAACAATAATGATATGACTGTGGAGTTGTTTATTTTTGTGTTTGTTTGTGTTTACTAACCTACCCTCATGACGTAATAAAGCAATTACATCCAGTCAGGATAACACTGTATAAAAAGTTAAACTAGAGTTTTTTGTAGCCAGCATGATTTTTCCAAATCGTGTTGTATGGGTTCTGTAAAGAAAAATACACAAAAATGTTTTCTATTCAGACAAAGATCATGTTAGGTAAATAATGTATTTAGCATGAAGCATGAATTATTTTCATATAAGTATCCTAGCGAACAAAAAGGTTGTGCTGAACAGAACTGAGGAAGTTCTGCTCCAGGTGTGGAATCCTTCTCTGTTGATTCGTTTCTTGTTGTCCTGACTCATCCTTGTTTTAATTTGGGCTTTGAAAAGATACAGTAAAACAACCTTATTCAGGGATAAAAAGCTGGTCTGTTGGGCAAATCTCTGTCTGCAATATGACAATAACTCTCTCTCCTCCCATGGGTAGATGGCAACCCTTCATCCACAGTGGATAAACCTACAATGTCCCAATGTCACTAGATGGCCATGCTAGAAAGGACACAACTGACAACATTTTGGCATGCAGATGAGTTATTTCTGGATTGAAAGGAGCAAACTTCCTCTGTCTTCTCCAGCATGGCCGTATAGTGACCCCTGTGCCAGATGGGTTGTCCCTGACAGGTGAATGTTGGAGCCCATGTGATAAAGGAGAGGTTAGGTAGTCAGTGTCAGCCTGCTGTTCCCCTCACCCCTCCTTCTCTGGGCCTGTTCTTCCATCACTTCTTTTTCTTTTCTAAGCTTTTAGACGTCTGATATTTCAGGGTCTACCATTTTTTTAAATGAAACACGAGTTTACCAGAGTAAGCGTTTTTATGTCGTTATTATATGTCTCTCGCTGTGTGTTTTCCCTTTCTACTCTAGCAACCCTTCAGGTCTTGTTGTCAGTATTAAGCAGGCTACTATAGACTTGTTGCACATGAGAATAACACAAAAGTAATCTACAAAGTAAGATGGCTGGATAAATACAAACTATAGAGTGCATATCTTTACATTATCTCGCCAGATTGCACTAAGGTATTAAATTAAAGATTAATTTCAGTGCCAAAGCCTGTAATAATTCCTTATCTACCTGAAATAGATTACAAACATAGGTCAACACATTAAACATTGCCAGTGAGCTGTAGTATTTCTGTCAGATACCCGTTGGACCGTCCTAACCATTGTTCTTGGAACCTACCACACTACTCGCTGTACATTGCTCCTTGGGATGATTTTAATTTTGAGAACATTTTTGTGCCCTTTTTAGTTGAATATAACACCCGGTATCCCATAGTGCACTCCTTTTGACCAGAGCTAACTAACCCAATGTGGTTCTGGTCAAAATTAGTGCACTATATGGGCAATAGGATATCATTTGAGACATCCCTTATTTTCCCTTCATTAAGTTGAAGTGATGTGTAAATGTGTCTTCCACTGATAAATCTGTTATATATTTACCATTGTTTGTTACGTTATCCTTTGAGGGAGACTGCCTTTCTGAGATGATAACACTCACTAGATAACTCTTCCTCCAATCACAATCCTGCAGGTGCCACAACAGATGAAGTGTTCTCGAAAAACATTTAATATGAATTATTATCAATGAACTGTCAATACTAGCCAGGCAAATAATGATGTATCTATTGATGAGTCAAAAAAAAAGTGTTTTATTTGTTTCATTGTGTTTTTTGTTTGTTTTATATCTAGTCAACTTCCATTTTTCTGTTTATTGTTTGGAGGGGTTTTATGAGGAGAAGAAAGCACAATGGATCACCAGGTATTTATTTATAGTACACTATTCACCTGGTCGTCATGGAAACGGCATGGTACTTTATCTCACTTATATCAATAAATTCCGATAGAATCAGCAGCTACTGGGTTTTAAAAGATCCTTATTGGTGCTTCGTTTTCAACTAATCACTTAGACAACAGTGAGCAATTTGTGGTTACAAATATTGAGTAACTTGTTACGACCACTGTTATTGTTAACAAAGAAACAAAACACTAAAAAGTCCCCATGTAGTTTCTATGTAAGTAAGAGGCAGGTAGTGTTCTGTAAAAACATTCTACCGATCATTTCTGTGTCCTGTTTTTTGAACCATGTAGTCTTGATGGCTGATCTGGTAATATGGAGTCCTCCGTAGGTGCTTTCTGTGTTTCGTTGACGTGTATTCATATTGCCAAAGACAAACTACTTCATCAATTCATGTAAATATCACTGTGTCCGTTCCTATGACGAAAGTATGTTTG
>NW_028156282.1:17500-20314 GCF_964263955.1 Coregonus lavaretus
CAAAAGAAAAAGTAAAAGTATAAATCATTTCAAATTACTTATATTAAGCAAAACAGGTGGCACAATTCTTGTTTTTTAAATTTACGGATAGCCAGGGGTACACTCCAACACTCAGACATCATTTACAAACTAAGCATGTCTTTAGTGAGTCTGCCAGATGAGATGCAGTAGGGATAAGCATTCAAAATGTAACCAGTACTTTTGAGTGTCAGGGAAAATGTATGCAGTAAAAAGTACATTATTTTCTTTTAAAATGTAGTGAAGTAAAAGTAAAAGTAGTGAAAATTATAAATAGTAAAGTAAAGTACAGATACCCCAGAAAACGACTTAAGTAGTACTTTAAAGTATTTTTATTGAAGTATTTTACACCACTGCAAAAAATAGATATCTAAGTTAAGCTTTCTTAATGAACAATAGTCAGTAGTTATTTCTGGTTGTTTATGTCACGATCGTCGAACACAGTGGACCAATGTGCAGCGTGATGAGTGAACATACTAATTTTATTCCACACGAAACAAAACGATAACGTGAAGTCCTTGGTTACAATACAAAACCAACACGGAACAAGATCCCACAAAACACTGTGGAAAACAGGCTGCCTAAGTATGGTTCCCAATCAGAGACAACAAGCAACAGCTGATACTCGTTGCCTCTGATTGAGAACCACCCCGGCCAACACAGAAACACATGAGCTAGATAATCAGCCTAGAACACAAAACACATAGAAACAACACACCCTGGCTCAACATAACAGAGTCCCAGAGCCAGGGCGTGACAGTTTATCAAAGTCAGCCGGCTAACTCATTGATTCTGCTCGGCAATATACCCCTCTGGTTGTTGACTGTGTTTGTTGTGTCTGTTCTGTTAGTTGTTGTTCTTTTTGTGTCGTGTGTGTGAAAAATCTATTTAAAAAAATGTAATGTTAAACAAGTAAAAGACAAGTAAACTAGAAATGTAATTTATTCAACCTTTATGTAGCCAGGTGAGACATTGAGAATGAATGATATTTTACAGTAGCAACATAGCAACACAATACGGCTGAGAACAAAACACATCTTATTATCCACTCATGTATTTCTGACAGCCAACCATCTGTGTCAGAAATCGCATCCTATTCCCTATGTAGTGCACTACTTTTAACCAGGCTCTTGTCAAACCTAGAGCACTATACAGGAAGTAGGCTGTGATTTCAGTATTCCAGACGAGCCGTCTTACTTCCTGGATGGTGATATCATCCCATGGGCCCTGTCCTTCCGAGACGCTTGATTGGTTACAGGTCACCACCAGCGACATGCTCCCTGACAACACCAGTCCTATCACTAAGCACGTGTTGCTAGCCTTTGTTGCCAGGGAAACAAACAAGAGGTGAGCTTCTGTCTTACTTGTTTTCCTAGATCTGATAAGAAGAAAGAGAACGTCTATCTTTTTTTCTTTTGTTTATACTGGTGCTCGCTAGGCCTGGCTCGGCTCGGTCGCCATGGAGATGAAACACTTGTTTTCGGAGAAGGGCGGGGAAAGGTGGTAACTGGTGAACATTATTACTCAAACCCACATCTAACACTCAGCTAACTCCCACCTGAAGTGCCATGTTGACATTATAGGGTTATGTTATGGTTTGAGTGAGTGATCATCTCAGTTGACATCTAAGTTATCTGTCATCTTTACTGTTCCTCCCTACAGAGCTGAGGCTTTTAGACGAATATGTGCATGTGTGTGTGTGTGTGTGTGTGTGTGTGTGTGCGTGTGCGTGTGCGTGTGTGTGTGTGTGTGCGGGCGTGTGTGTGTGTGTGTGTGTGTGTGTGTGTGTGTGTGCGTGCGTGCGTGCGTGTGTGTGTGTGTGTGTGTGTGTGTGCGTGTGTGTGTGTGTGTGTGTGTGTGTGTGTCTGTCTGTCTGTCTGTGCCCTCATGCCTGTCTGGCTGGAGTGCCAGATGTCTCCTTGTCCACACCAACACCCCACAATTCTTTACTAGAAGAGCCCATGAAGCGATCACCCCGCTGCTTACTCCTGCTGTTGCCAGGGTAGCGTTGAAACGGAGGTGTTCATCGCCGAAATGAATGAATAACCCCCCTTGCAGACAGAAACACACACACACAAACACCAATCCGCAGACACCAGATAATAACCAGACAAATCCAGCGTGTCCCCCTAATGCGTCCCATGGTCCTTAAGTCTGATAAAAATCCAGCGTGTCCCCCTAATGTGTCCCACAGTCTCTAAGTCAGACAGAAATCCAGCGTGTCCCCCTAATGCGTCCCAGTGTCCCTAAGTCAGACACAAATCCAGCGTGTGTCCCTAAAGCGTCCCAGGGTCCAGCAACATGAAAATCCCTTTTATTAGGCTGCATGTGTTTGAATACATTTGCAAGTCTCCTTATCTGTGGGGAGAGGGCTTGATTTGCATGGGGGGCTGTGGGCTAGGGGGATTTGAGAAAAAATGGAAGGCTTTGTAAAGAGACCGACTGGTGTCTGGGATATATGGGAAGGGAGGGAGGGTGTGTATGCTTCGGTACTGTCATTGTGTCACTAACTGGACAAGAGGTGTGTGGTGCAGAGCAGAGAGTGGGCTACTCTGGTCCTAGAGGGCTGCTGGAGAGGAGGCTGGCTTTTGTTTCAATAAATCAACGTGTCATGGTCGTCAGTTCACTTCGGCTGTGTTGAAGCAGGGCTGGAACGAAAACCTGCACACACTGTTAAGTCAGCTTTGTTGAGCTGTGACTCCACCGTACCCCGAGGTTATGAGAAGACAGTTGGCGTCATGAAATTGTAAACTAAACACATCACAACATACTATCTGTTTGTTTACAGTTGGTTTT
>NW_028156281.1:10000-20000 GCF_964263955.1 Coregonus lavaretus
GCTGCAGTCTCAGTCCGAGTGAGAGATGGTTTGAGCGGACACAGAGTGTGGGCCTGGAGGCATGGAGGTCGGGGAGGCCCATGCAGTGAGCTGCAGTCTCAGTCCGAGTGAGAGATGGTTTGAGCGGACACAGAGTGTGGGCCTGGAGGCATGGAGGTCGGGGACGCCCATGCAGTGAGCTGCAGTCTCAGTCCGAGTGAGAGATGGTTTGAGCGGACACGGAGTGTGGGCCTGGAGGCATGGAGGTCGGGGACGCCCATGCAGTGAGCTGCAGTCTCAGTCCGAGTGAGAGATGGTTTGAGCGGACACGGAGTGTGGGCCTGGAGGCATGGAGGTCGGGGAGGCCCATGCAGTGAGCTGCAGTCTCAGTCCGAGTGAGAGATGGTTTGAGCGGACACAGAGTGTGGGCCTGGAGGCATGGAGGTCGGGGACGCCCATGCAGTGAGCTGCAGTCTCAGTCCGAGTGAGAGATGGTTTGAGCGGACACAGAGTGTGGGCCTGGAGGCATGGAGGTCGGGGAGGCCCATGCAGTGAGCTGCAGTCTCAGTCCGAGTGAGAGATGGTTTGAGCGGACACGGAGTGTGGGCCTGGAGGCATGGAGGTCGGGGAGGCCCATGCAGTGAGCTGCAGTCTCAGTCCGAGTGAGAGATGGTTTGAGCGGACACAGAGTGTGGGCCTGGAGGCATGGAGGTCGGGGAGGCCCATGCAGTGAGCTGCAGTCTCAGTCCGAGTGAGAGATGGTTTGAGCGGACACAGAGTGTGGGCCTGGAGGCATGGAGGTCGGGGAGGCCCATGCAGTGAGCTGCAGTCTCAGTCCGAGTGAGAGATGGTTTGAGCGGACACAGAGTGTGGGCCTGGAGGCATGGAGGTCGGGGACGCCCATGCAGTGAGCTGCAGTCTCAGTCCGAGTGAGAGATGGTTTGAGCGGACACGGAGTGTGGGCCTGGAGGCATGGAGGTCGGGGACGCCCATGCAGTGAGCTGCAGTCTCAGTCCGAGTGAGAGATGGTTTGAGCGGACACGGAGTGTGGGCCTGGAGGCATGGAGGTCGGGGAGGCCCATGCAGTGAGCTGCAGTCTCAGTCCGAGTGAGAGATGGTTTGAGCGGACACAGAGTGTGGGCCTGGAGGCATGGAGGTCGGGGACGCCCATGCAGTGAGCTGCAGTCTCAGTCCGAGTGAGAGATGGTTTGAGCGGACACGGAGTGTGGGCCTGGAGGCATGGAGGTCGGGGACGCCCATGCAGTGAGCTGCAGTCTCAGTCCGAGTGAGAGATGGTTTGAGCGGACACGGAGTGTGGGCCTGGAGGCATGGAGGTCGGGGACGCCCATGCAGTGAGCTGCAGTCTCAGTCCGAGTGAGAGATGGTTTGAGCGGGCAGGGAGTGTGGGCTTGGTGGTCGTGGTTCTGGAGCCCAGGCCATCCAGGGAGTGAGCTGCAGTCTGAGGCCGAGTGAGAGAGGGTTTGAGTGGGCAGGGAGTGTGGGCTTGGTGGTCGTGGTTCTGGAGCCCAGGCCATCCAGGGAGTGAGCTGCAGTCTGAGGCCGAGTGAGAGAGGGTTTGAGTGGGCAGGGAGTGTGGGCTTGGTGGTCGTGGTTCTGGAGCCCAGGCCATCCAGGGAGTGAGCTGCAGTCTGAGGCCGAGTGAGAGAGGGTTTGAGTGGGCAGGGAGTGTGGGCTTGGTGGTCGTGGTTCTGGAGCCCAGGCCATCCAGGGAGTGAGCTGCAGTCTCAGGCCGAGTGAGAGAGGGTTTCACTGGGCATGGAGTGTAGAGATGGAGGCAATGAGCTCCAGAGGTCACAAAGGTCAATGTGGGCCTGCATGGCTGTCAGCAGGGCCACAGAGAGAAGGCCCAAGTGAATAGGTGTGTCTGTGTGAGTGAGTGAACCTGTCTCATAGGGGGGCAGAGCAGGCATCCCCTTTGGGGGCTGTCTGCTCTGTCCCCCTTTTTTTTTGGCCTCCTATACCTCTGGAGGTCAAGGGAGTAAGCTGTACTCTCAAGCCCATGTGAGAGAGGCTTTTAATGGGAAGAGAGAGTTTAAAAAGAGGCATGGAGCTCCAGAGGTCACAAAGGTCAATGTGGGCCTGCATGGATGTCAGCAGGGCATGAGGGAGAAGGCCCAAGTGAATAGGTGTGTCTGTGTGAGTGAGTGAACCTGTCTCATAGGGGGGCAGAGCAGGCATCCCCTTTGGGGGCTGTCTGCTCTGTCCCCCTTTTTTTTTGGCCTCCTATACCTCTGGAGGTCAAGGGAGTAAGCTGTACTCTCAAGCCCATGGGAGAGAGGGTTTTAATAGGGAGAGAGTGATTAAAAAGAGGCATGGTGCTCCAGGGGAGTGAGCTGTACTCTCATGCCCATGGGAGATGCCCTTTACTAGGCAGGGAGTTTAGAACAAGGTGCATGGAGCTCCAGAGGTCACAAAGGTCAATGTGGGCCTGCATGGATGTCAGCAGGGCATGAGGGAGAAGGCCCAAGTGAATAGGTTTGTCTGTGTGTGTCTGTGTGAGTGAGTGAGTGAGTGTGTGTGTGAACCTTTCCCACAGGAGGGCAGCACTGTGCAGGCAGCTCCAATGGAGGCTGGCTGCTCTGTGCCCATGTATTATTTGTTCTCTCTCTCTCTCTCTCCCCTTTCTTCTGGCCTGCTGGGTCACTTTTGTGTGTGGAGGGCTGGACTCTGTCTCACCCATCCCAGCCATGGGCACCCAGAATGCCCATGTGTGAGTCAGGAGCCCTCCCCTGGTTCTCCTAGTGAAAATGACCTGTGGCGCCCCCCTGTGGATGGATCTTGGTGGGGGTGCTTGGACCCCTTCTTGGGGTCCCCCCCAAGCCAGCCATGCCGACCAAGGGCACCCAAAACCCCCATGTGTGAGTGAAAAGCCTCCCCTGGGTCCCCATAGTGAAATCCGGCCTAAAGTGACCTGTGGCGCCCCCCTGTGGATGGATCCGGCTGTGGGGTCTTGGACCCCTTCTTGGGGTCCCCCCCAAGCCAGCCATGCCGACCAAGGGCACCCAAAACCCCCATGTGTGAGTGAAAAGCCTCCCCTGGGTCCCCATAGTGAAATCCGGCCTAAAGTGACCTGTGGCGCCCCCCTGTGGATGGATCCGGCTGTGGGGTCTTGGACCCCTTCTTGGGGTCCCCCCCAAGCCATCCATGCCGGCCATGGGCACCCAAAACCCCCATGTGTGAGTGAACAGCCTCCCCTGGGTACCCATAGTGAAATCAGGCTTAAAGTGACCTGTGGCGCCCCCCTGTGGATGGATCTTGGTGGGGGTGCTTGGACCCCTTCTTGGGGTCTCCTCCAAGCCAGCCATGCCGACCATGGGCACCCAAAACCCCCATGTGTGAGTGAACAGCCTCCCCAGTGTACCCATAGTGAAATCAGGCTTAAAGTGACCTGTGGCGCCCCCCTGTGGATGGATCTTGGTGGGGGTGCTTGGACCCCTTCTTGGGGTCTCCCCCAAGCCAGCCATGCCGACCAAGGGCACCCAAAACCCCCATGTGTGAGTGAACAGCCTCCCCAGTGTCCCCCCAGTGAAATCAGGCCTAAAGTGACCTGTGGCGCCCCCCTGTGGATGGATTCGGCTGTGGGTGCTTGGACCCCTTCTTGGGGTCTCCCCCAAGCCAGCCATGCCGACCAAGGGCACCCAAAACCCCCATGTGTGAGTGAACAGCCTCCCCTGGGTCCCCATAGTGAAATCCGGCCTAAAGTGACCTGTGGCGCCCCCCTGTGGATGGATCCGGCTGTGGGGTCTTGGACCCCTTCTTGGGGTCCCCCCCAAGCCATCCATGCCGGCCATGGGCACCCAAAACCCCCATGTGTGAGTGAACAGCCTCCCCTGGGTACCCATAGTGAAATCAGGCTTAAAGTGACCTGTGGCGCCCCCCTGTGGATGGATCTTGGTGGGGGTGCTTGGACCCCTTCTTGGGGTCTCCTCCAAGCCAGCCATGCCGACCATGGGCACCCAAAACCCCCATGTGTGAGTGAACAGCCTCCCCAGTGTACCCATAGTGAAATCAGGCTTAAAGTGACCTGTGGCGCCCCCCTGTGGATGGATCTTGGTGGGGGTGCTTGGACCCCTTCTTGGGGTCTCCCCCAAGCCAGCCATGCCGACCAAGGGCACCCAAAACCCCCATGTGTGAGTGAACAGCCTCCCCAGTGTCCCCCCAGTGAAATCAGGCCTAAAGTGACCTGTGGCGCCCCCCTGTGGATGGATTCGGCTGTGGGTGCTTGGACCCCTTCTTGGGGTCTCCCCCAAGCCAGCCATGCCGACCAAGGGCACCCAAAACCCCCATGTGTGAGTGAACAGCCTCCCCTGGGTCCCCATAGTGAAATCCGGCCTAAAGTGACCTGTGGCGCCCCCCTGTGGATGGATCCGGCTGTGGGGTCTTGGACCCCTTCTTGGGGTCCCCCCCAAGCCATCCATGCCGGCCATGGGCACCCAAAACCCCCATGTGTGAGTGAACAGCCTCCCCTGGGTACCCATAGTGAAATCAGGCTTAAAGTGACCTGTGGCGCCCCCCTGTGGATGGATCTTGGTGGGGGTGCTTGGACCCCTTCTTGGGGTCTCCTCCAAGCCAGCCATGCCGACCATGGGCACCCAAAACCCCCATGTGTGAGTGAACAGCCTCCCCAGTGTACCCATAGTGAAATCAGGCTTAAAGTGACCTGTGGCGCCCCCCTGTGGATGGATCTTGGTGGGGGTGCTTGGACCCCTTCTTGGGGTCTCCCCCAAGCCAGCCATGCCGACCAAGGGCACCCAAAACCCCCATGTGTGAGTGAACAGCCTCCCCAGTGTCCCCCCAGTGAAATCAGGCCTAAAGTGACCTGTGGCGCCCCCCTGTGGATGGATTCGGCTGTGGGTGCTTGGACCCCTTCTTGGGGTCTCCCCCAAGCCAGCCATGCCGACCAAGGGCACCCAAAACCCCCATGTGTGAGTGAACAGCCTCCCCTGGGTACCCATAGTGAAATCAGGCTTAAAGTGACCTGTGGCGCCCCCCTGTGGATGGATCCGGGTGTGGGGTCTTGGACCCCCCCTTGGGGTCACCCCCAAGCCGGCCAAGGGCACCCAAAACCCCCATGTGTGAGGTAAGAGCCTCCCCTGGTTCTCCTAGTGTCCGCCGGCGGTTTACCATATGGGGGTGTCTGACCACCACCCCAATCCGAGAAAAGTGCATCAAAATCGGCCTCCGTGAGCCAGGAGTCGGTCCCTGGTTCTCATAGTGTCAACCGGATGATTTCCATATGGGGGTGTCTGACCACCACCCCAATCCGAGAAAAGTGCAACAAAATCGGCCTCCGTGAGCCAGGAGTCGGTCCCTGGTTCTCCTGGTGTCCGCCGGCGGTTATCCATATGGGGGTGTCTGACCACCACCCCAATCCGAGAAAAGTGCATCAAAATCGGCCTCCGTGAGCCAGGAGTCGGTCCCTGGTTCTCATAGTGTCAACCGGATGGTTTCCATATGGGGGTGTCTGACCACCAACCCAATCCGAGAAAAGTGCATCAAAATCGGCCTTCCGGGAGCCAGGAGTCGGTCCCTGGTTCTCCTGTTGTCAACCGGATGGTTTCCATATGGGGGTGTCTGACCACCAACCCAATCCGAGAAAAGTGCATCAAAATCGGCCTTCCGGGAGCCAGGAGTCGGTCCCTGGTTCTCCTGTTGTCAACCGGATGATTTCCATATGGGGGTGTCTGACCACCAACCCAATCCGAGAAAAGTGCATCAAAATCGGCCTTCCGGGAGCCAGGAGTCGGTCCCTGGTTCTCCTGGTGTCAACCGGATGGTTTCCATATGGGGGTGTCTGACCACCAACCCAATCCGAGAAAAGTGCATCAAAATCGGCCTTCCGGGAGCCAGGAGTCGGTCCCTGGTTCTCATAGTGTCAACCGGATGATTTCCATATGGGGGTGTCTGACCACCAACCCAATCCGAGAAAAGTGCATCAAAATCGGCCTTCCGGGAGCCAGGAGTCGGTCCCTGGTTCTCCTGGTGTCAACCGGATGGTTTCCATATGGGGGTGTCTGACCACCAACCCAATCCGAGAAAAGTGCATCAAAATCGGCCTTCCGGGAGCCAGGAGTCGGTCCCTGGTTCTCATAGTGTCAACCGGATGATTTCCATATGGGGGTGTCTGACCACCAACCCAATCCGAGAAAAGTGCATCAAAATCGGCCTTCCGGGAGCCAGGAGTCGGTCCCTGGTTCTCATAGTGTCAACCGGATGATTTCCATATGGGGGTGTCTGACCACCAACCCAATCCGAGAAAAGTGCATCAAAATCGGCCTTCCGGGAGCCAGGAGTCGGTCCCTGGTTCTCATAGTGTCAACCGGATGGTTTCCATATGGGGGTGTCTGACCACCAACCCAATCCGAGAAAAGTGCATCAAAATCGGCCTTCCGGGAGCCAGGAGTCGGTCCCTGGTTCTCCTGGTGTCAACCGGATGGTTTCCATATGGGGGTGTCTGACCACCAACCCAATCCGAGAAAAGTGCATCAAAATCGGCCTTCCGGGAGCCAGGAGTCGGTCCCTGGTTCTCATAGTGTCAACCGGATGATTTCCATATGGGGGTGTCTGACCACCAACCCAATCCGAGAAAAGTGCATCAAAATCGGCCTTCCGGGAGCCAGGAGTCGGTCCCTGGTTCTCATAGTGTCAACCGGATGGTTTCCATATGGGGGTGTCTGACCACCAACCTAATCCGAGAAAAGTGCATCAAAATCGGCCTTCCGGGAGCCAGGAGTCGGTCCCTGGTTCTCATAGTGTCAACCGGATGATTTCCATATGGGGGTGTCTGACCACCAACCCAATCCGAGAAAAGTGCATCAAAATCGGCCTTCCGGGAGCCAGGAGTCGGTCCCTGGTTCTCCTGGTGTCAACCGGATGGTTTCCATATGGGGGTGTCTGACCACCAACCCAATCCGAGAAAAGTGCATCAAAATCGGCCTTCCGGGAGCCAGGAGTCGGTCCCTGGTTCTCATAGTGTCAACCGGATGGTTTCCATATGGGGGTGTCTGACCACCAACCCAATCCGAGAAAAGTGCATCAAAATCGGCCTTCCGGGAGCCAGGAGTCGGTCCCTGGTTCTCATAGTGTCAACCGGATGATTTCCATATGGGGGTGTCTGACCACCAACCCAATCCGAGAAAAGTGCATCAAAATCGGCCTTCCGGGAGCCAGGAGTCGGTCCCTGGTTCTCATAGTGTCAACCGGATGGTTTCCATATGGGGGTGTCTGACCACCAACCCAATCCGAGAAAAGTGCATCAAAATCGGCCTTCCGGGAGCCAGGAGTCGGTCCCTGGTTCTCCTGGTGTCAACCGGATGGTTTCCATATGGGGGTGTCTGACCACCAACCCAATCCGAGAAAAGTGCATCAAAATCGGCCTTCCGGGAGCCAGGAGTCGGTCCCTGGTTCTCATAGTGTCAACCGGATGATTTCCATATGGGGGTGTCTGACCACCAACCCAATCCGAGAAAAGTGCATCAAAATCGGCCTTCCGGGAGCCAGGAGTCGGTCCCTGGTTCTCATAGTGTCAACCGGATGGTTTCCATATGGGGGTGTCTGACCACCAACCCAATCCGAGAAAAGTGCATCAAAATCGGCCTTCCGGGAGCCAGGAGTCGGTCCCTGGTTCTCATAGTGTCAACCGGATGGTTTCCATATGGGGGTGTCTGACCACCAACCCAATCCGAGAAAAGTGCATCAAAATCGGCCTTCCGGGAGCCAGGAGTCGGTCCCTGGTTCTCATAGTGTCAACCGGATGATTTCCATATGGGGGTGTCTGACCACCAACCCAATCCGAGAAAAGTGCATCAAAATCGGCCTTCCGGGAGCCAGGAGTCGGTCCCTGGTTCTCCTGGTGTCAACCGGATGGTTTCCATATGGGGGTGTCTGACCACCAACCCAATCCGAGAAAAGTGCATCAAAATCGGCCTTCCGGGAGCCAGGAGTCGGTCCCTGGTTCTCATAGTGTCAACCGGATGGTTTCCATATGGGGGTGTCTGACCACCAACCCAATCCGAGAAAAGTGCATCAAAATCGGCCTTCCGGGAGCCAGGAGTCGGTCCCTGGTTCTCATAGTGTCAACCGGATGATTTCCATATGGGGGTGTCTGACCACCAACCCAATCCGAGAAAAGTGCATCAAAATCGGCCTTCCGGGAGCCAGGAGTCGGTCCCTGGTTCTCATAGTGTCAACCGGATGATTTCCATATGGGGGTGTCTGACCACCAACCCAATCCGAGAAAAGTGCATCAAAATCGGCCTTCCGGGAGCCAGGAGTCGGTCCCTGGTTCTCATAGTGTCAACCGGATGATTTCCATATGGGGGTGTCTGACCACCAACCCAATCCGAGAAAAGTGCATCAAAATCGGCCTTCCGGGAGCCAGGAGTCGGTCCCTGGTTCTCATAGTGTCAACCGGATGATTTCCATATGGGGGTGTCTGACCACCAACCCAATCCGAGAAAAGTGCATCAAAATCGGCCTTCCGGGAGCCAGGAGTCGGTCCCTGGTTCTCATAGTGTCAACCGGATGATTTCCATATGGGGGTGTCTGACCACCAACCCAATCCGAGAAAAGTGCATCAAAATCGGCCTTCCGGGAGCCAGGAGTCGGTCCCTGGTTCTCCTGGTGTCAACCGGATGGTTTCCATATGGGGGTGTCTGACCACCAACCCAATCCGAGAAAAGTGCATCAAAATCGGCCTTCCGGGAGCCAGGAGTCGGTCCCTGGTTCTCATAGTGTCAACCGGATGATTTCCATATGGGGGTGTCTGACCACCAACCCAATCCGAGAAAAGTGCATCAAAATCGGCCTTCCGGGAGCCAGGAGTCGGTCCCTGGTTCTCCTGGTGTCCGCCGGCGGTTATCCATATGGGGGTGTCTGACCACCAACCCAATCCGAGAAAAGTGCATCAAAATCGGCCTTCCGTGAGGCAGGAGTCGGTCCCTGGTTCTCCTGTTGTCAACCGGATGATTTCCATATGGGGGTGTCTGACCACCACCCCAATCCGAAAAAAGTGCATCAAATCGGCCTTCCGTGAGCCAGGAGTCGGTCCCTGGTTCTCCTGGTGTCCGCCGGCGGACAACCATGTTGGGGTGTCTGACCCACAACCCAATCCGACCAAGTGCACCCAAATCGGCCTTCCGTGAGCCAGGAGTCGGTCTCTGGTTCTCCCATCGACCGCCGGCGGTCTTCCATGTGGGGGTGTCTGACCCACAACCCAATCCGACCAAGAGCACCCATGTCGGCCTTGTGTGAGTCAGGAGCCGTTCCCCCTGGTTCTCATTTGGGTTACCATGCACGAAGGGACATAGTGCAATTTCGGCCGATTTTTCCGATTTTTTCAAATAATGTTTAAAAATACTTCCCGATGAGCTAGAGGTCCCAAATTTGGTCTATTATCCTCTTTTATGATGAACTTCCATTACCTAAAAGGGTTTTTCTTAACTCGTATAGGAACATCAACCGTTCTGACCCCTATTTTTTTTTTTCACTTTTCTAACATAATTAAAATATAGTAAAAAATTTCCAAAAACGAATTAATTTATATATAAATGTGCGTCTATTCGTGCCCTTTTGCGCCAAAAAAACCCCATCCTGATTGGACTTTTAGTTTTTGAATTATTAACGTTTTAAGTCGTTTTTTCAAAACCGAAATCGCTGTTTTTTCCCCCAAACGGCGGAGCACAGACAGGCCCAGCGGGTGGCAGGGCTTATGTCGATAATTTGGCCTCTCCCGTAGTAGCCCCACTCGGTTCCAGGTCGGCCAGACAGGTACCGGCGCGATTTTGAAAACCTCGTTTTCAGAGAATAGACTTCCATGGCGGATTGATCCGGGGGTGATGGCAAACCTCTCGGCCTGTGCGGATATTGGGAATCGGGCATGTTTGAGGGTTCTGGGTCCCTCAGAACCATGGTTCCAACGCTCCGAAGTGGACCATACCTCCAGGGACCTACTGGCCGTTCCCATGCCCAGGGGAAGGCCCGGTTTCGGCTACCTCATGTC
>NW_028156281.1:30000-37092 GCF_964263955.1 Coregonus lavaretus
GTCAGCAGGGCCACAGAGAGAAGGCCCAAGTGAATAGGTGTGTCTGTGTGAGTGAGTGAACCTGTCTCATAGGGGGGCAGAGCAGGCATCCCCTTTGGGGGCTGTCTGCTCTGTCCCCCTTTTTTTTTGGCCTCCTATACCTCTGGAGGTCAAGGGAGTAAGCTGTACTCTCAAGCCCATGTGAGAGAGGCTTTTAATGGGAAGAGAGAGTTAAAAAGAGGCATGGAGCTCCAGAGGTCACAAAGGTCAATGTGGGCCTGCATGGATGTCAGCAGGGCATGAGGGAGAAGGCCCAAGTGAATAGGTGTGTCTGTGTGAGTGAGTGAACCTGTCTCATAGGGGGGCAGAGCAGGCATCCCCTTTGGGGGCTGTCTGCTCTGTCCCCCTTTTTTTTTGGCCTCCTATACCTCTGGAGGTCAAGGGAGTAAGCTGTACTCTCAAGCCCATGGGAGAGAGGGTTTTAATAGGGAGAGAGTGATTAAAAAGAGGCATGGTGCTCCAGGGGAGTGAGCTGTACTCTCATGCCCATGGGAGATGCCCTTTACTAGGCAGGGAGTTTAGAACAAGGTGCATGGAGCTCCAGAGGTCACAAAGGTCAATGTGGGCCTGCATGGATGTCAGCAGGGCATGAGGGAGAAGGCCCAAGTGAATAGGTTTGTCTGTGTGTGTCTGTGTGAGTGAGTGAAGTGAGTGTGTGTGTGAACCTTTCCCACAGGAGGGCAGCACTGTGCAGGCAGCTCCAATGGAGGCTGGCTGCTCTGTGCCCATGTATTATTTGTTCTCTCTCTCTCTCTCTCCCCTTTCTTCTGGCCTGCTGGGTCACTTTTGTGTGTGGAGGGCTGGACTCTGTCTCACCCATCCCAGCCATGGGCACCCAGAATGCCCATGTGTGAGTCAGGAGCCCTCCCCTGGTTCTCCTAGTGAAAATGACCTGTGGCGCCCCCTGTGGATGGATCTTGGTGGGGGTGCTTGGACCCCTTCTTGGGGTCCCCCCCAAGCCAGCCATGCCGACAAGGGCACCCAAAACCCCCATGTGTGAGTGAAAAGCCTCCCTGGGTCCCCATAGTGAAATCCGGCCTAAGTGACCTGTGCGCCCCCCTGTGGATGGATCCGCTGTGGGGTCTTGGACCCCTTCTTGGGGTCCCCCCCAGCCAGCCATGCCGACCAAGGGCACCCAAAACCCCCATGTGTGAGTGAAAAGCCTCCCCTGGGTCCCCATAGTGAAATCCGGCCTAAAGTGACCTGTGGCGCCCCCCTGTGGATGGATCCGGCTGTGGGGTCTTGGACCCCTTCTTGGGGTCCCCCCCAAGCCATCCATGCCGGCCATGGGCACCCAAAACCCCCATGTGTGAGTGAACAGCCTCCCCTGGGTACCCATAGTGAAATCAGGCTTAAAGTGACCTGTGGCGCCCCCCTGTGGATGGATCTTGGTGGGGGTGCTTGGACCCCTTCTTGGGGTCTCCTCCAAGCCAGCCATGCCGACCATGGGCACCCAAAACCCCCATGTGTGAGTGAACAGCCTCCCCAGTGTACCCATAGTGAAATCAGGCTTAAAGTGACCTGTGGCGCCCCCCTGTGGATGGATCTTGGTGGGGGTGCTTGGACCCCTTCTTGGGGTCTCCCCCAAGCCAGCCATGCCGACCAAGGCACCCAAAACCCCCATGTGTGAGTGAACAGCCTCCCCAGTGTCCCCCAGTGAAATCAGGCCTAAAGTGACCTGTGGCGCCCCCCTGTGGATGGATTCGGCGTGGGTGCTTGGACCCCTTCTTGGGGTCTCCCCCAAGCCAGCCATGCCGACCAAGGGCACCCAAAACCCCCATGTGTGAGTGAACAGCCTCCCCTGGGTCCCCATAGTGAAATCCGGCCTAAAGTGACCTGTGGCGCCCCCTGTGGATGGATCCGGCTGTGGGGTCTTGGACCCCTTCTTGGGTCCCCCCCAAGCCATCCATGCCGGCCATGGGCACCCAAAACCCCCATGTGTGAGTGAACAGCCTCCCCTGGGTACCCATAGTGAAATCAGGCTTAAAGTGACCTGTGGCGCCCCCCTGTGGATGGATCTTGGTGGGGGTGCTTGGACCCCTTCTTGGGGTCTCCTCCAAGCCAGCCATGCCGACCATGGGCACCCAAACCCCCATGTGTGAGTGAACAGCCTCCCCAGTGTACCCATAGTGAAATCAGGCTTAAAGTGACCTGTGGCGCCCCCCTGTGGATGGATCTTGGTGGGGGTGCTTGGACCCCTTCTTGGGGTCTCCCCCAAGCCAGCCATGCCGACCAAGGCACCCAAAACCCCCATGTGTGAGTGAACAGCCTCCCCAGTGTCCCCCCAGTGAAATCAGGCCTAAAGTGACCTGTGGCGCCCCCCTGTGGATGGATTCGGCTGTGGGTGCTTGGACCCCTTCTTGGGGTCTCCCCCAAGCCAGCCATGCCGACCAAGGGCACCCAAAACCCCCATGTGTGAGTGAACAGCCTCCCCTGGGTCCCCATAGTGAAATCCGGCCTAAAGTGACCTGTGGCGCCCCCTGTGGATGGATCCGGCTGTGGGGTCTTGGACCCCTTCTTGGGGTCCCCCCAAGCCATCCATGCCGGCCATGGGCACCCAAAACCCCCATGTGTGAGTGAACAGCCTCCCCTGGTACCCATAGTGAAATCAGGCTTAAAGTGACCTGTGGCGCCCCTGTGGATGGATCTTGGTGGGGGTGCTTGGACCCCTTCTTGGGGTCTCCTCCAAGCCAGCCATGCCGACCATGGGCACCCAAAACCCCCATGTGTGAGTGAACAGCCTCCCCAGTGTACCCATAGTGAAATCAGGCTTAAAGTGACCTGTGGCGCCCCCCTGTGGATGGATCTTGGTGGGGGTGCTTGGACCCCTTCTTGGGGTCTCCCCCAAGCCAGCCATGCCGACCAAGGGCACCCAAAACCCCCATGTGTGAGTGAACAGCCTCCCAGTGTCCCCCCAGTGAAATCAGGCCTAAAGTGACCTGTGGCGCCCCCTGTGGATGGATTCGGCTGTGGGTGCTTGGACCCCTTCTTGGGGTCTCCCCCAAGCCAGCCATGCCGACCAAGGGCACCCAAAACCCCCATGTGTGAGTGAACAGCCTCCCCTGGGTACCCATAGTGAAATCAGGCTTAAAGTGACCTGTGGCGCCCCCTGTGGATGGATCCGGGTGTGGGGTCTTGGACCCCCCCTTGGGGTCACCCCCAAGCCGGCCAAGGGCACCCAAAACCCCCATGTGTGAGGTAAGAGCCTCCCCTGGTTCTCCTAGTGTCCGCCGGCGGTTTACCATATGGGGGTGTCTGACCACCACCCCAATCCGAGAAAAGTGCATCAAAATCGGCCTCCGTGAGCCAGGAGTCGGTCCCTGGTTCTCATAGTGTCAACCGGATGATTTCCATATGGGGGTGTCTGACCACCACCCCAATCCGAGAAAAGTGCAACAAATCGGCCTCCGTGAGCCAGGAGTCGGTCCCTGGTTCTCCTGGTGTCCGCCGGCGGTTATCCATATGGGGGTGTCTGACCACCACCCCAATCCGAGAAAAGTGCATCAAAATCGGCCTCCGTGAGCCAGGAGTCGGTCCCTGGTTCTCATAGTGTCAACCGGATGGTTTCCATATGGGGGTGTCTGACCACCAACCCAATCCGAGAAAAGTGCATCAAAATCGGCCTTCCGGGAGCCAGGAGTCGGTCCCTGGTTCTCCTGTTGTCAACCGGATGGTTTCCATATGGGGGTGTCTGACCACCAACCCAATCCGAGAAAAGTGCATCAAAATCGGCCTTCCGGGAGCCAGGAGTCGGTCCCTGGTTCTCCTGTTGTCAACCGGATGATTTCCATATGGGGGTGTCTGACCACCAACCCAATCCGAGAAAAGTGCATCAAAATCGGCCTTCCGGGAGCCAGGAGTCGGTCCCTGGTTCTCCTGGTGTCAACCGGATGGTTTCCATATGGGGGTGTCTGACCACCAACCCAATCCGAGAAAAGTGCATCAAAATCGGCCTTCCGGGAGCCAGGAGTCGGTCCCTGGTTCTCATAGTGTCAACCGGATGATTTCCATATGGGGGTGTCTGACCACCAACCCAATCCGAGAAAAGTGCATCAAATCGGCCTTCCGGGAGCCAGGAGTCGGTCCCTGTTCTCCTGGTGTCAACCGGATGGTTTCCATATGGGGGTGTCTGACCACCAACCCAATCCGAGAAAAAGTGCATCAAAATCGGCCTTCCGGGAGCCAGGAGTCGGTCCCTGGTTCTCATAGTGTCAACCGGATGATTTCCATATGGGGGTGTCTGACCACCAACCCAATCCGAGAAAAGTGCATCAAAATCGGCCTTCCGGGAGCCAGGAGTCGGTCCCTGGTTCTCATAGTGTCAACCGGATGATTTCCATATGGGGGTGTCTGACCACCAACCCAATCCGAGAAAAGTGCATCAAAATCGGCCTTCCGGGAGCCAGGAGTCGGTCCCTGGTTCTCATAGTGTCAACCGGATGGTTTCCATATGGGGGTGTCTGACCACCAACCCAATCCGAGAAAAGTGCATCAAAATCGGCCTTCCGGGAGCCAGGAGTCGGTCCCTGGTTCTCCTGGTGTCAACCGGATGGTTTCCATATGGGGGTGTCTGACCACCAACCCAATCCGAGAAAAGTGCATCAAAATCGGCCTTCCGGGAGCCAGGAGTCGGTCCCTGGTTCTCATAGTGTCAACCGGATGATTTCCATATGGGGGTGTCTGACCACCAACCCAATCCGAGAAAAGTGCATCAAAATCGGCCTTCCGGGAGCCAGGAGTCGGTCCCTGGTTCTCATAGTGTCAACCGGATGGTTTCCATATGGGGTGTCTGACCACCAACCCAATCCGAGAAAAGTGCATCAAAATCGGCCTTCCGGAGCCAGGAGTCGGTCCCTGGTTCTCATAGTGTCAACCGGATGGTTTCCATATGGGGGTGTCTGACCACCAACCCAATCCGAGAAAAGTGCATCAAAATCGGCCTTCCGGGAGCCAGGAGTCGGTCCCTGGTTCTCATAGTGTCAACCGGATGATTTCCATATGGGGGTGTCTGACCACCAACCCAATCCGAGAAAAGTGCATCAAAATCGGCCTTCCGGGAGCCAGGAGTCGGTCCCTGGTTCTCCTGGTGTCAACCGGATGGTTTCCATATGGGGGTGTCTGACCACCAACCCAATCCGAGAAAAGTGCATCAAAATCGGCCTTCCGGGAGCCAGGAGTCGGTCCCTGGTTCTCATAGTGTCAACCGGATGGTTTCCATATGGGGGTGTCTGACCACCAACCCATCCGAGAAAAGTGCATCAAAATCGGCCTTCCGGGAGCCAGGAGTCGGTCCCTGGTTCTCATAGTGTCAACCGGATGGTTTCCATATGGGGGTGTCTGACCACCAACCCAATCCGAGAAAAGTGCATCAAAATCGGCCTTCCGGGAGCCAGGAGTCGGTCCCTGGTTCTCATAGTGTCAACCGGATGATTTCCATATGGGGGTGTCTGACCACCAACCCAATCCGAGAAAAGTGCATCAAAATCGGCCTTCCGGGAGCCAGGAGTCGGTCCCTGGTTCTCCTGGTGTCAACCGGATGGTTTCCATATGGGGGTGTCTGACCACCAACCCAATCCGAGAAAAGTGCATCAAAATCGGCCTTCCGGGAGCCAGGAGTCGGTCCCTGGTTCTCATAGTGTCAACCGGATGGTTTCCATATGGGGGTGTCTGACCACCAACCCAATCCGAGAAAAGTGCATCAAAATCGGCCTTCCGGGAGCCAGAGTCGGTCCCTGGTTCTCATAGTGTCAACCGGATGGTTTCCATATGGGGGTGTCTGACCACCAACCCAATCCGAGAAAAGTGCATCAAAATCGGCCTTCCGGGAGCCAGGAGTCGGTCCCTGGTTCTCATAGTGTCAACCGGATGGTTTCCATATGGGGGTGTCTGACCACCAACCCAATCCGAAAAAAGTGCATCAAAATCGGCCTTCCGGGAGCCAGGAGTCGGTCCCTGGTTCTCCTGTTGTCAACCGGATGATTTCCATATGGGGGTGTCTGACCACCACCCCAATCCGAAAAAGTGCATCAAAATCGGCCTCCGTGAGCCAGGAGTCGGTCCCTGGTTCTCCTGGTGTCCGCCGGCGGACAACCATGTTGGGGTGTCTGACCACCAACCCAATCCGAGAAAAGTGCATCAAAATCGGCCTTCCGTGAGGCAGGAGTCGGTCCCTGGTTCTCCTGTTGTCAACCGGATGATTTCCATATGGGGGTGTCTGACCACCACCCCAATCCGAAAAAGTGCATCAAATCGGCCTTCCGTGAGGCAGGAGTCGGTCCCTGGTTCTCCTGGTGTCCGCCGGCGGACAACCATGTTGGGGTGTCTGACCCACAACCCAATCCGACCAAGTGCACCCAAATCGGCCTTCCGTGAGCCAGGAGTCGGTCTCTGGTTCTCCCATCGCCGCCGGCGGTCTTCCATGTGGGGGTGTCTGACCCACAACCCAATCCGACCAAGAGCACCCATGTCGGCCTTGTGTGAGTCAGGAGCCGTTCCCCCTGGTTCTCATTTGGGTTACCATGCACGAAGGGACATAGTGCAATTTCGGCCGATTTTTCCGATTTTTTCAAATAATGTTTAAAAATACTTCCCGATGAGCTAGAGGTCCCAAATTTGGTCTATTATCCTCTTTTATGATGAACTTCCATTACCTAAAAGGGTTTTTCTTAACTCGTATAGGAACATCAACCCGTTCTGACCCCTATTTTTTTTTTCACTTTTCTAACATAATTAAAATATAGTAAAAAATTTCCAAAAACGAATTAATTTATATATAAATGTGCGTCTATTCGTGCCCTTTTGCGCCAAAAAAACCCCATCCTGATTGGACTTTTAGTTTTTGAATTATTAACGTTTTAAGTCGTTTTTTCAAAACCGAAATCGCTGTTTTTTCCCCCAAACGGCGGAGCACAGACAGGCCCAGCGGGTGGCAGGGCTTATGTCGATAATTTGGCCTCTCCCGTAGTAGCCCCACTCGGTTCCAGGTCGGCCAGACAGGTACCGGCGCGATTTTGAAAACCTCGTTTTCAGAGAATAGACTTCCATGGCGGATTG
>NW_028156280.1:0-20567 GCF_964263955.1 Coregonus lavaretus
GTAGAGGTTAGGGGTTAGGGTCAGAGAGAGAGTGTAACTTACTGTAGAGGTTAGGGGTTAGGGTCAGAGAGAGAGTCTGTAACTTACTGTAGAGGTTAGGGGTTAGGGTCAGAGAGACCGTCTGTAACTTACTGTAGAGGTTAGGGGTTAGGGTCAGAGAGACCGTCTGTAACTTACTGTAGAGGTTAGGGGTTAGGGTCAGAGAGACCGTCTGTAACTTACTGTAGAGGTTAAGGGTTAGGGTCAGAGAGAGAGTCTGTAACTTACTGTAGAGGTTAGGGGTTAGGGTCAGAGAGACCGTCTGTAACTTACTGTAGAGGTCAGGGGTTAGGGTCAGAGAGACCGTCTGTAACTTACTGTAGAGGTTAGGGGTTAGGGTCTTAGAGACCGTCTGTAACTTACTGTAGTGGTTAGGGGTTAGGGTCAGAGAGACCGTCTGTAACTTACTGTAGAGGTTAGGTGTTAGGGTCAGAGAGAGTCTGTAACTTACTGTAGTGGTTAGGGGTTAGGGTCAGAGAGACTGTCTGTAACTTACTGTAGAGGTTAGGGGTTAGGGTCAGAGAGAGAGTCTGTAAATTACTGTAGAGGTTAGGGGTTAGGGTCAGAGAGACCGTCTGTAACTTACTGTAGAGGTTAGGGGTTAGGGTCAGAGAGACCATCTGTAACTTACTGTAGAGGTTAGGGGTTAGGGTCAGAGAGACCGTCTGTAACTTACTGTAGAGGTTAGGGGTTAGGGTCAGAGAGACCGTCTGTAACTTACTGTAGAGGTTAGGGGTTAGGGTCAGAGAGAGAGTCTGTAACTTACTGTAGAGGTTAGGGGTTAGGGTCAGAGAGACCGTCTGTAACTTACTGTAGAGGTTAGGGGTTAGGGTCAGAGAGACAGTCTGTAACTTACTGTAGAGGTTAGGGGTTAGGGTCAGAGAGAGAGTCTGTAACTTACTGTAGAGGTTAGGGGTTAGGGTCAGAGAGAGAGTCTGTAACTTACTGTAGAGGTTAGGGGTTAGGGTCAGAGAGACCGTCTGTAACTTACTGTAGAGGTTAGGGGTTAGGGTCAGAGAGACCGTCTGTAACTTACTGTAGAGGTTAGGGGTTAGGGTCAGAGAGACCGTCTGTAACTTACTGTAGAGGTTAGGTGTTAGGGTCAGAGAGAGTCTGTAACTTACTGTAGTGGTTAGGGGTTAGGGTCAGAGAGACCGTCTGTAACATACTGTAGAGGTTAGGGGTTAGGGTCAGAGAGAGAGTCTGTAACTTACTGTAGAGGTTAGGGGTTAGGGTCAGAGAGACCATCTGTAACTTACTGTAGAGGTTAGGGTTTAGGGTCAGAGAGAGGGTCTGTAACTTACTGTAGAGGTTAGGGGTTAGGGTCAGAGAGACCGTCTGTAACTTACTGTAGAGGTTAGGGGTTAGGGTCAGAGAGACCGTCTGTAACTTACTGTAGAGGTTAGGGGTTAGGGTCAGAGAGAGAGTCTGTAACTTACTGTAGAGGTTAGGGTTTAGGGTCAGAGAGACCGTCTGTAACTTACTGTAGAGGTTAGGGGTTAGGGTCAGAGAGAGAGTCTGTAACTTACTGTAGAGGTTAGGGGTTAGGGTCAGAGAGACCGTCTGTAACTTACTGTAGAGGTTAGGGGTTAGGGTCAGAGAGACCGTCTGTAACTTACTGTAGAGGTTAGGGGTTAGGGTCAGAGAGACCGTCTGTAACTTACTGTAGAGGTTAGGGGTTAGGGTCAGAGAGAGAGTCTGTAACTTACTGTAGAGGTTAGGGGTTAGGGTCAGAGAGACCGTCTTTAACTTACTGTAGAGGTTAGGGTTTAGGGTCAGAGAGACCGTCTGTAACTTACTGTAGAGGTTAGGGGTTAGGGTCAGAGAGACCGTCTGTAACTTACTGTAGAGGTTAGGGGTTAGGGTCAGAAAGACCGTCTGTAACTTACTGTAGAGGTTAGGGGTTAGGGTCAGAGAGACCGTCTGTAACTTACTGTAGAGGTTAGGGGTTAGGGTCAGAGAGACCGTCTGTAACTTACTGTAGAGGTTAGGGGTTAGGGTCAGAGAGACCGTCTGTAACTTACTGTAGAGGTTAGGGGTTAGGGTCAGAGAGACCGTCTGTAACTTACTGTAGAGGTTAGGGGTTAGGGTCAGAGAGACCGTCTGTAACTTACTGTAGAGGTTAGGGGTTAGGGTCAGAGAGACCGTCTGTAACTTACTGTAGAGGTTAGGGGTTAGGGTCAGAGAGAGAGTCTGTAAATTACTGTAGAGGTTAGGGGTTAGGGTCAGAGAGACCGTCTGTAACTTACTGTAGAGGTTAGGGGTTAGGGTCAGAGAGACCGTCTGTAACTTACTGTAGAGGTTAGGGGTTAGGGTCAGAGAGACCGTCTGTAACTTACTGTAGAGGTTAGGGGTTAGGGTCAGAGAGACCGTCTGTAACTTACTGTAGAGGTTAGGGGTTAGGGTCAGAGAGAGAGTCTGTAACTTACTGTAGAGGTTAGGGGTTAGGGTCAGAGAGACCGTCTGTAACTTACTGTATAGGTTAGGGGTTAGGGTCAGAGAGAGAGTCTGTAACTTAGTGTAGAGGTTAGGGGTTAGGGTCAGAGAGACCGTCTGTAACTTACTGTAGAGGTTAGGGGTTAGGGTCAGAGAGACCGTCTGTAACTTACTGTAGAGGTTAGGGGTTAGGGTCAGAGAGACCGTCTGTAACTTACTGTTGAGGTTAGGGGTTAGGGTCAGAGAGACCATCTGTAACTTACTGTAGAGGTTAGGGGTTAGGGTCAGAGAGAGAGTCTGTAACTTACTGTAGAGGTTAGGGGTTAGGGTCAGAGAGAGAGTCTGTAACTTACTGTAGAGGTTAGGGTTTAGGGTCAGAGAGACCGTCTGTAACTTACTGTAGAGGTTAGGGATTAGGGTCAGAGAGAGAGTCTGTAACTTACTGTAGAGGTTAGGGGTTAGGGTCAGAGAGACCGTCTGTAACTTACTGTAGAGGTTAGGGGTTAGGGTCAGAGAGACCGTCTGTAACTTACTGTAGAGGTTAGGGGTTAGGGTCAGAGAGACCGTCTGTAACTTACTGTAGAGGTTAGGGGTTAGGGTCAGAGAGACAGTCTGTAACTTACTGTAGAGGTTAGGGGTTAGGGTCAGAGAGAGAGTGTAACTTACTGTAGAGGTTAGGGGTTAGGGTCAGAGAGAGAGTCTGTAACTTACTGTAGAGGTTAGGGGTTAGGGTCAGAGAGACCGTCTGTAACTTACTGTAGAGGTTAGGGGTTAGGGTCAGAGAGACCTTCTGTAACTTACTGTAGAGGTTAGGGGTTAGGGTCAGAGAGACCGTCTGTAACTTACTGTAGAGGTTAGGTGTTAGGGTCAGAGAGAGTCTGTAACTTACTGTAGTGGTTAGGGGTTAGGGTCAGAGAGACCGTCTGTAACATACTGTAGAGGTTAGGGGTTAGGGTCAGAGAGAGAGTCTGTAACTTACTGTAGAGGTTAGGGGTTAGGGTCAGAGAGACCATCTGTAACTTACTGTAGAGGTTAGGGTTTAGGGTCAGAGAGAGGGTCTGTAACTTACTGTAGAGGTTAGGGTTTAGGGTCAGAGAGAGAGTCTGTAACTTACTGTAGAGGTTAGGGGTTAGGGTCAGAGAGAGAGTCTGTAACTTACTGTAGAGGTTAGGGTTTAGGGTCAGAGAGACCGTCTGTAACTTACTGTAGAGGTTAGGGGTTAGGGTCAGAGAGAGAGTCTGTAACTTACTGTAGAGGTTAGGGGTTAGGGTCAGAGAGACCGTCTGTAACTTACTGTAGAGGTTAGGGGTTAGGGTCAGAGAGACCGTCTGTAACTTACTGTAGAGGTTAGGGGTTAGGGTCAGAGAGACCGTCTTTAACTTACTGTAGAGGTTAGGTGTTAGGGTCAGAGAGAGTCTGTAACTTACTGTAGTGGTTAGGGGTTAGGGTCAGAGAGACCGTCTGTAACTTACTGTAGAGGTTAGGGGTTAGGGTCAGAGAGAGAGTCTGTAACTTACTGTAGAGGTTAGGGGTTAGGGTCAGAGAGACCGTCTGTAACTTACTGTAGAGGTTAGGGATTAGGGTCAGAGAGACCGTCTGTAACTTACTGTAGAGGTTAGGGGTTAGGGTCAGAGAGACCGTCTGTAACTTACTGTAGAGGTTAGGGGTTAGGGTCAGAGAGAGAGTCTGTAACTTACTGTAGAGGTTAGGGGTTAGGGTCAGAGAGACCGTCTTTAACTTACTGTAGAGGTTAGGGTTTAGGGTCAGAGAGACCGTCTGTAACTTACTGTAGAGGTTAGGGGTTAGGGTCAGAGAGACCGTCTGTAACTTACTGTAGAGGTTAGGGGTTAGGGTCAGAGAGAGAGTCTGTAACTTACTGTAGAGGTTAGGGGTTAGGGTCAGAGAGACCGTCTGTAACTTACTGTAGAGGTTAGGGGTTAGGGTCAGAGAGACCGTCTGTAACTTACTGTAGAGGTTAGGGGTTAGGGTAAGAGAGACCGTCTGTAACTTACTGTAGAGGTTAGGGGTTAGGGTCAGACAGAGAGTCTGTAACTTAGTGTAGAGGTTAGGGGTTAGGGTCAGAGAGACCGTCTGTAACTTACTGTAGAGGTTAGGGGTTAGGGTCAGAGAGACCGTCTGTAACTTACTGTAGAGGTTAGGGGTTAGGGTCAGAGAGAGAGTCTGTAACTTACTGTAGAGGTTAGGGGTTAGGGTCAGAGAGAGAGTCTGTAACTTACTGTAGAGGTTAGGGGTTAGGGTCAGAGAGACCGTCTGTAACTTACTGTAGAGGTTAGGGGTTAGGGTCAGAGAGACCGTCTGTAACTTACTGTAGAGGTTAGGGGTTAGGGTCAGAGAGACCGTCTGTAATTTACTGTAGAGGTTAGGGGTTAGGGTCAGAGAGACGGTCTGTAACTTACTGTAGAGGTTAAGGGTTAGGGTCAGAGAGAGAGTCTGTAACTTACTGTAGAGGTTAGGGGTTAGGGTCAGAGAGTCCGTCTGTAACTTACTGTAGAGGTTAGGGGTTAGGGTCAGAGAGACCATCTGTAACTTACTGTAGAGGTTAGGGGTTAGGGTCAGAGAGACCGTCTGTAACTTACTGTAGAGGTTAGGTGTTAGGGTCAGAGAGAGTCTGTAACTTACTGTAGTGGTTAGGGGTTAGGGTCAGAGAGACCGTCTGTAACATACTGTAGAGATTAGGGGTTAGGGTCAGAGAGAGAGTCTGTAACTTACTGTAGAGGTTAGGGGTTAGGGTCAGAGAGACCGTCTGTAACTTACTGTAGAGGTTAGGTGTTAGGGTCAGAGAGAGTCTGTAACTTACTGTAGTGGTTAGGGGTTAGGGTCAGAGAGACCGTCTGTAACATACTGTAGAGGTTAGGGGTTAGGGTCAGAGAGAGAGTCTGTAACTTACTGTAGAGGTTAGGGGTTAGGGTCAGAGAGACCGTCTGTAACTTACTGTAGAGGTTAGGGGTTAGGGTCAGAGAGACCGTCTGTAACTTACTGTAGAGGTTAGGGGTTAGGGTCAGAGAGACCGTCTGTAACTTACTGTAGAGGTTAGGGGTTAGGGTCAGAGAGACCGTCTGTAACTTACTGTAGAGGTTAGGGGTTAGGGTCAGAGAGACCGTCTGTAACTTACTGTAGAGGTTAGGGGTTAGGGTCAGAGAGACCGTCTGTAACTTACTGTAGAGGTTAGGGGTTAGGGTCAGAGAGACCGTCTGTAACTTACTGTAGAGGTTAGGGGTTAGGGTCAGAGAGACCGTCTGGAACTTACTGTAGAGGTTAGGGGTTAGGGTAATAGAGACCGTCTGTAACTTACTGTAGAGGTTAGGGGTTAGGGTCAGAGAGACCGTCTGTAACTTACTGTAGAGGTTAGGGGTTAGGGTCAGAGAGACCGTCTGTAACTTACTGTAGAGGTTAGGGGTTAGGGTCAGAGAGAGAGAGTCTGTAACTTACTGTAGAGGTTAGGGGTTAGGGTCAGAGAGAGAGTCTGTAACTTACTGTAGAGGTTAGGGGTTAGGGTCAGAGAGACCGTCTGTAACTTACTGTAGAGGTTAGGTGTTAGGCTCAGAGAGACCGTCTGTAACTTACTGTAGAGGTTAGGGGTTAGGGTCAGAGAGACCGTCTGTAACTTACTGTAGAGGTTAGGGGTTAGGGTCAGAGAGACCGTCTGTAACTTACTGTAGAGGTTAGGGGTTAGGGTCAGAGAGAGAGTCTGTAACTTACTGTAGAGGTTAGGGGTTAGGGTCAGAGAGACCGTCTGTAACTTACTGTAGAGGTTAGGGGTTAGGGTCAGAGAGACCGTCTGTAACTTACTGTAGAGGTTAGGGGTTAGGGTCAGAGAGACCGTCTGTAATTTACTGTAGAGGTTAGGGGTTAGGGTCAGAGAGACGGTCTGTAACTTACTGTAGAGGTTAAGGGTTAGGGTCAGAGAGAGAGTCTGTAACTTACTGTAGAGGTTAGGGGTTAGGGTCAGAGAGTCCGTCTGTAACTTACTGTAGAGGTTAGGGGTTAGGGTCAGAGAGACCATCTGTAACTTACTGTAGAGGTTAGGGGTTAGGGTCAGAGAGACCGTCTGTAACTTACTGTAGAGGTTAGGTGTTAGGGTCAGAGAGAGTCTGTAACTTACTGTAGTGGTTAGGGGTTAGGGTCAGAGAGACCGTCTGTAACATACTGTAGAGGTTAGGGGTTAGGGTCAGAGAGAGAGTCTGTAACTTACTGTAGAGGTTAGGGGTTAGGGTCAGAGAGACCGTCTGTAACTTACTGTAGAGGTTAGGTGTTAGGGTCAGAGAGAGTCTGTAACTTACTGTAGTGGTTAGGGGTTAGGGTCAGAGAGACCGTCTGTAACATACTGTAGAGGTTAGGGGTTAGGGTCAGAGAGAGAGTCTGTAACTTACTGTAGAGGTTAGGGGTTAGGGTCAGAGAGACCGTCTGTAACTTACTGTAGAGGTTAGGGGTTAGGGTCAGAGAGACCGTCTGTAACTTACTGTAGAGGTTAGGGGTTAGGGTCAGAGAGACCGTCTGTAACTTACTGTAGAGGTTAGGGGTTAGGGTCAGAGAGACCGTCTGTAACTTACTGTAGAGGTTAGGGGTTAGGGTCAGAGAGACCGTCTGTAACTTACTGTAGAGGTTAGGGGTTAGGGTCAGAGAGACCGTCTGTAACTTACTGTAGAGGTTAGGGGTTAGGGTCAGAGAGACCGTCTGGAACTTACTGTAGAGGTTAGGGGTTAGGGTAATAGAGACCGTCTGTAACTTACTGTAGAGGTTAGGGGTTAGGGTCAGAGAGACCGTCTGTAACTTACTGTAGAGGTTAGGGGTTAGGGTCAGAGAGAGAGTCTGTAACTTACTGTAGAGGTTAGGGGTTAGGGTCATAGAGACCGTCTGTAACTTACTGTAGAGGTTAGGGGTTAGGGTCAGAGAGACCGTCTGTAACTTACTGTAGAGGTTAGGGGTTAGGGTCAGAGAGAGAGAGTCTGTAACTTACTGTAGAGGTTAGGGGTTAGGGTCAGAGAGAGAGTCTGTAACTTACTGTAGAGGTTAGGGGTTAGGGTCAGAGAGACCGTCTGTAACTTACTGTAGAGGTTAGGTGTTAGGCTCAGAGAGACCGTCTGTAACTTACTGTAGAGGTTAGGGGTTAGGGTCAGAGAGACCGTCTGTAACTTACTGTAGAGGTTAGGGGTTAGGGTCAGAGAGACCGTCTGTAACTTACTGTAGAGGTTAGGGGTTAGGGTCAGAGAGAGAGTCTGTAACTTACTGTAGAGGTTAGGGGTTAGGGTCAGAGAGACCGTCTGTAACTTACTGTAGAGGTTAGGGGTTAGGGTCAGAGAGAGAGTCTGTAACTTACTGTAGAGGTTAGGGGTTAGGGTCAGAGAGAGAGTCTGTAACTTACTGTAGAGGTTAGGGGTTAGGGTCAGAGAGTCCGTCTGTAACTTACTGTAGAGGTTAGGGGTTAGGGTCAGAGAGACCGTCTGTAACTTACTGTAGAGGTTAGGGGTTAGGGTCAGAGAGACCGTCTGTAACTTACTGTAGAGGTTAGGGGTTAGGGTCAGAGAGAGAGTCTGTAACTTACTGTAGAGGTTAGGGGTTAGGGTCAGAGAGACCGTCTTTAACTTACTGTAGAGGTTAGGGTTTAGGGTCAGAGAGACCGTCTGTAACTTACTGTAGAGGTTAGGGGTTAGGGTCAGAGAGACCGTCTGTAACTTACTGTAGAGGTTAGGGGTTAGGGTCAGAGAGAGAGTCTGTAACTTACTGTAGAGGTTAGGGGTTAGGGTCAGAGAGACCGTCTGTAACTTACTGTAGAGGTTAGGGGTTAGGGTCAGAGAGACCGTCTGTAACTTACTGTAGAGGTTAGGGGTTAGGGTAAGAGAGACCGTCTGTAACTTACTGTAGAGGTTAGGGGTTAGGGTCAGACAGAGAGTCTGTAACTTAGTGTAGAGGTTAGGGGTTAGGGTCAGAGAGACCGTCTGTAACTTACTGTAGAGGTTAGGGGTTAGGGTCAGAGAGACCGTCTGTAACTTACTGTAGAGGTTAGGGGTTAGGGTCAGAGAGAGAGTCTGTAACTTACTGTAGAGGTTAGGGGTTAGGGTCAGAGAGAGAGTCTGTAACTTACTGTAGAGGTTAGGGGTTAGGGTCAGAGAGACCGTCTGTAACTTACTGTAGAGGTTAGGGGTTAGGGTCAGAGAGACCGTCTGTAACTTACTGTAGAGGTTAGGGGTTAGGGTCAGAGAGACCGTCTGTAATTTACTGTAGAGGTTAGGGGTTAGGGTCAGAGAGACGGTCTGTAACTTACTGTAGAGGTTAAGGGTTAGGGTCAGAGAGAGAGTCTGTAACTTACTGTAGAGGTTAGGGGTTAGGGTCAGAGAGTCCGTCTGTAACTTACTGTAGAGGTTAGGGGTTAGGGTCAGAGAGACCATCTGTAACTTACTGTAGAGGTTAGGGGTTAGGGTCAGAGAGACCGTCTGTAACTTACTGTAGAGGTTAGGTGTTAGGGTCAGAGAGAGTCTGTAACTTACTGTAGTGGTTAGGGGTTAGGGTCAGAGAGACCGTCTGTAACATACTGTAGAGGTTAGGGGTTAGGGTCAGAGAGAGAGTCTGTAACTTACTGTAGAGGTTAGGGGTTAGGGTCAGAGAGACCGTCTGTAACTTACTGTAGAGGTTAGGTGTTAGGGTCAGAGAGAGTCTGTAACTTACTGTAGTGGTTAGGGGTTAGGGTCAGAGAGACCGTCTGTAACATACTGTAGAGGTTAGGGGTTAGGGTCAGAGAGAGAGTCTGTAACTTACTGTAGAGGTTAGGGGTTAGGGTCAGAGAGACCGTCTGTAACTTACTGTAGAGGTTAGGGGTTAGGGTCAGAGAGACCGTCTGTAACTTACTGTAGAGGTTAGGGGTTAGGGTCAGAGAGACCGTCTGTAACTTACTGTAGAGGTTAGGGGTTAGGGTCAGAGAGACCGTCTGTAACTTACTGTAGAGGTTAGGGGTTAGGGTCAGAGAGACCGTCTGTAACTTACTGTAGAGGTTAGGGGTTAGGGTCAGAGAGACCGTCTGTAACTTACTGTAGAGGTTAGGGGTTAGGGTCAGAGAGACCGTCTGTAACTTACTGTAGAGGTTAGGGGTTAGGGTCAGAGAGACCGTCTGGAACTTACTGTAGAGGTTAGGGGTTAGGGTAATAGAGACCGTCTGTAACTTACTGTAGAGGTTAGGGGTTAGGGTCAGAGAGACCGTCTGTAACTTACTGTAGAGGTTAGGGGTTAGGGTCAGAGAGACCGTCTGTAACTTACTGTAGAGGTTAGGGGTTAGGGTCAGAGAGAGAGAGTCTGTAACTTACTGTAGAGGTTAGGGGTTAGGGTCAGAGAGAGAGTCTGTAACTTACTGTAGAGGTTAGGGGTTAGGGTCAGAGAGACCGTCTGTAACTTACTGTAGAGGTTAGGTGTTAGGCTCAGAGAGACCGTCTGTAACTTACTGTAGAGGTTAGGGGTTAGGGTCAGAGAGACCGTCTGTAACTTACTGTAGAGGTTAGGGGTTAGGGTCAGAGAGACCGTCTGTAACTTACTGTAGAGGTTAGGGGTTAGGGTCAGAGAGAGAGTCTGTAACTTACTGTAGAGGTTAGGGGTTAGGGTCAGAGAGACCGTCTGTAACTTACTGTAGAGGTTAGGGGTTAGGGTCAGAGAGACCGTCTGTAACTTACTGTAGAGGTTAGGGGTTAGGGTCAGAGAGACCGTCTGTAATTTACTGTAGAGGTTAGGGGTTAGGGTCAGAGAGACGGTCTGTAACTTACTGTAGAGGTTAAGGGTTAGGGTCAGAGAGAGAGTCTGTAACTTACTGTAGAGGTTAGGGGTTAGGGTCAGAGAGTCCGTCTGTAACTTACTGTAGAGGTTAGGGGTTAGGGTCAGAGAGACCATCTGTAACTTACTGTAGAGGTTAGGGGTTAGGGTCAGAGAGACCGTCTGTAACTTACTGTAGAGGTTAGGTGTTAGGGTCAGAGAGAGTCTGTAACTTACTGTAGTGGTTAGGGGTTAGGGTCAGAGAGACCGTCTGTAACATACTGTAGAGGTTAGGGGTTAGGGTCAGAGAGAGAGTCTGTAACTTACTGTAGAGGTTAGGGGTTAGGGTCAGAGAGACCGTCTGTAACTTACTGTAGAGGTTAGGTGTTAGGGTCAGAGAGAGTCTGTAACTTACTGTAGTGGTTAGGGGTTAGGGTCAGAGAGACCGTCTGTAACATACTGTAGAGGTTAGGGGTTAGGGTCAGAGAGAGAGTCTGTAACTTACTGTAGAGGTTAGGGGTTAGGGTCAGAGAGACCGTCTGTAACTTACTGTAGAGGTTAGGGGTTAGGGTCAGAGAGACCGTCTGTAACTTACTGTAGAGGTTAGGGGTTAGGGTCAGAGAGACCGTCTGTAACTTACTGTAGAGGTTAGGGGTTAGGGTCAGAGAGACCGTCTGTAACTTACTGTAGAGGTTAGGGGTTAGGGTCAGAGAGACCGTCTGTAACTTACTGTAGAGGTTAGGGGTTAGGGTCAGAGAGACCGTCTGTAACTTACTGTAGAGGTTAGGGGTTAGGGTCAGAGAGACCGTCTGTAACTTACTGTAGAGGTTAGGGGTTAGGGTCAGAGAGACCGTCTGGAACTTACTGTAGAGGTTAGGGGTTAGGGTAATAGAGACCGTCTGTAACTTACTGTAGAGGTTAGGGGTTAGGGTCAGAGAGACCGTCTGTAACTTACTGTAGAGGTTAGGGGTTAGGGTCAGAGAGAGAGTCTGTAACTTACTGTAGAGGTTAGGGGTTAGGGTCATAGAGACCGTCTGTAACTTACTGTAGAGGTTAGGGGTTAGGGTCAGAGAGACCGTCTGTAACTTACTGTAGAGGTTAGGGGTTAGGGTCAGAGAGAGAGAGTCTGTAACTTACTGTAGAGGTTAGGGGTTAGGGTCAGAGAGAGTCTGTAACTTACTGTAGAGGTTAGGGGTTAGGGTCAGAGAGACCGTCTGTAACTTACTGTAGAGGTTAGGTGTTAGGCTCAGAGAGACCGTCTGTAACTTACTGTAGAGGTTAGGGGTTAGGGTCAGAGAGACCGTCTGTAACTTACTGTAGAGGTTAGGGGTTAGGGTCAGAGAGACCGTCTGTAACTTACTGTAGAGGTTAGGGGTTAGGGTCAGAGAGACCGTCTGTAACTTACTGTAGAGGTTAGGGGTTAGGGTCAGAGAGACCGTCTGTAACTTACTGTAGAGGTTAGGGGTTAGGGTCAGAGAGACCGTCTGTAACTTACTGTAGAGGTTAGGGGTTAGGGTCAGAGAGACCGTCTGTAACTTACTGTAGAGGTTAGGGGTTAGGGTCAGAGAGACCGTCTGTAACTTACTGTAGAGGTTAGGGGTTAGGGTCAGAGAGACCGTCTGTAACTTACTGTAGAGGTTAGGGGTTAGGGTCAGAGAGACCGTCTGTAACTTACTGTAGAGGTTAGGGGTTAGGGTCAGAGAGACCGTCTGTAACTTACTGTAGAGGTTAGGGGTTAGGGTCAGAGAGACCGTCTGTAACTTACTGTAGAGGTTAGGGGTTAGGGTCAGAGAGACCGTCTGTAACTTACTGTAGAGGTTAGGGGTTAGGGTCAGAGAGACCGTCTGTAACTTACTGTAGAGGTTAGGGGTTAGGGTCAGAGAGACAGTCTGTAACTTACTGTAGAGGTTAGGGGTTAGGGTCAGAGAGACCGTCTGTAACTTACTGTAGAGGTTAGGGGTTAGGGTCAGAGAGACCGTCTGTAACTTACTGTAGAGGTTAGGGGTTAGGGTCAGAGAGACCGTCTGTAACTTACTGTAGAGGTTAGGGGTTAGGGTCAGAGAGAGCGTCTGTAACTTACTGTAGAGGTTAGGGGTTAGGGTCAGAGAGACCGTCTGTAACTTACTGTAGAGGTTAGGGGTTAGGGTCAGAGAGACCGTCTGTAACTTACTGTAGAGGTTAGGGGTTAGGGTCAGAGAGACCGTCTGTAACTTACTGTAGAGGTTAGGGGTTAGGGTCAGAGAGACCGTCTGTAACTTACTGTAGAGGTTAGGGGTTAGGGTCAGAGAGACCGTCTGTAACTTACTGTAGAGGTTAGGGGTTAGGGTCAGAGAGACCGTCTGTAACTTACTGTAGAGGTTAGGGGTTAGGGTCAGAGAGACCGTCTGTAACTTACTGTAGAGGTTAGGGGTTAGGGTCAGAGAGACCGTCTGTAACTTACTGTAGAGGTTAGGGGTTAGGGTCAGAGAGACCGTCTGTAACTTACTGTAGAGGTTAGGGGTTAGGGTCAGAGAGACCGTCTGTAACTTACTGTAGAGGTTAGGGGTTAGGGTCAGAGAGACCGTCTGTAACTTACTGTAGAGGTTAGGGGTTAGGGTCAGAGAGACCGTCTGTAACTTACTGTAGAGGTTAGGGGTTAGGGTCAGAGAGACCGTCTGTAACTTACTGTAGAGGTTAGGGGTTAGGGTCAGAGAGACCGTCTGTAACTTACTGTAGAGGTTAGGGGTTAGGGTCAGAGAGACCGTCTGTAACTTACTGTAGAGGTTAGGGGTTAGGGTCAGAGAGACCGTCTGTAACTTACTGTAGAGGTTAGGGGTTAGGGTCAGAGAGACCGTCTGTAACTTACTGTAGAGGTTAGGGGTTAGGGTCAGAGAGACCGTCTGTAACTTACTGTAGAGGTTAGGGGTTAGGGTCAGAGAGACCGTCTGTAACTTACTGTAGAGGTTAGGGGTTAGGGTCAGAGAGACCGTCTGTAACTTACTGTAGAGGTTAGGGGTTAGGGTCAGAGAGACCGTCTGTAACTTACTGTAGAGGTTAGGGGTTAGGGTCAGAGAGACCGTCTGTAACTTACTGTAGAGGTTAGGGGTTAGGGTCAGAGAGACCGTCTGTAACTTACTGTAGAGGTTAGGGGTTAGGGTCAGAGAGACCGTCTGTAACTTACTGTAGAGGTTAGGGGTTAGGGTCAGAGAGACCGTCTGTAACTTACTGTAGAGGTTAGGGGTTAGGGTCAGAGAGACCGTCTGTAACTTACTGTAGAGGTTAGGGGTTAGGGTCAGAGAGACCGTCTGTAACTTACTGTAGAGGTTAGGGGTTAGGGTCAGAGAGACCGTCTGTAACTTACTGTAGAGGTTAGGGGTTAGGGTCAGAGAGACCGTCTGTAACTTACTGTAGAGGTTAGGGGTTAGGGTCAGAGAGACCGTCTGTAACTTACTGTAGAGGTTAGGGGTTAGGGTCAGAGAGACCGTCTGTAACTTACTGTAGAGGTTAGGGGTTAGGGTCAGAGAGACCGTCTGTAACTTACTGTAGAGGTTAGGGGTTAGGGTCAGAGAGACCGTCTGTAACTTACTGTAGAGGTTAGGGGTTAGGGTCAGAGAGACCGTCTGTAACTTACTGTAGAGGTTAGGGGTTAGGGTCAGAGAGACCGTCTGTAACTTACTGTAGAGGTTAGGGGTTAGGGTCAGAGAGACCGTCTGTAACTTACTGTAGAGGTTAGGGGTTAGGGTCAGAGAGACCGTCTGTAACTTACTGTAGAGGTTAGGGGTTAGGGTCAGAGAGACCGTCTGTAACTTACTGTAGAGGTTAGGGGTTAGGGTCAGAGAGACCGTCTGTAACTTACTGTAGAGGTTAGGGGTTAGGGTCAGAGAGACCGTCTGTAACTTACTGTAGAGGTTAGGGGTTAGGGTCAGAGAGAGCGTCTGTAACTTACTGTAGAGGTTAGGGGTTAGGGTCAGAGAGACCGTCTGTAACTTACTGTAGAGGTTAGGGGTTAGGGTCAGAGAGACCGTCTGTAACTTACTGTAGAGGTTAGGGGTTAGGGTCAGAGAGACCGTCTGTAACTTACTGTAGAGGTTAGGGGTTAGGGTCAGAGAGAGAGTCTGTAACTTACTGTAGAGGTTAGGGGTTAGGGTCAGAGAGAGAGTCTGTAACTTACTGTAGAGGTTAGGGATTAGGGTCAGAGAGACCGTCTGTAACTTACTGTAGAGGTTAGGGGTTAGGGTCAGAGAGACCGTCTGTAACTTACTGTAGAGGTTAGGGGTTAGGGTCAGAGAGACCGTCTGTAACTTACTGTAGAGGTTAGGGGTTAGGGTCAGAGAGACCGTCTGTAACTTACTGTAGAGGTTAGGGGTTAGGGTCAGAGAGACCGTCTGTAACTTACTGTAGAGGTTAGGGGTTAGGGTCAGAGAGACCGTCTGTAACTTACTGTAGAGGTTAGGGTTTAGGGTCAGAGAGACCGTCTGTAACTTACTGTAGAGGTTAGGGGTTAGGGTCAGAGAGACCGTCTGTAACTTACTGTAGAGGTTAGGGGTTAGGGTCAGAAAGACCGTCTGTAACTTACTGTAGAGGTTAGGGGTTAGGGTCAGAGAGACCGTCTGTAACTTACTGTAGAGGTTAGGGGTTAGGGTCAGAGAGACCGTCTGTAACTTACTGTAGAGGTTAGGGGTTAGGGTCAGAGAGACCGTCAGTAACTTACTGTAGAGGTTAGGGGTTAGGGTCAGAGAGACCGTCTGTAACTTACTGTAGAGGTTAGGGGTTAGGGTCAGAGAGACCGTCTGTAACTTACTGTAGAGGTTAGGGGTTAGGGTCAGACAGAGAGTCTGTAACTTAGTGTAGAGGTTAGGGGTTAGGGTCAGAGAGACCGTCTGTAACTTACTGTAGAGGTTAGGGGTTAGGGTCAGAGAGAGAGTCTGTAACTTACTGTAGAGGTTAGGGGTTAGGGTCAGAGAGAGAGTCTGTAACTTACTGTAGAGGTTAGGGGTTAGGGTCAGAGAGACCGTCTGTAACTTACTGTAGAGGTTAGGGGTTAGGGTCAGAGTGACCGTCTGTAACTTACTGTAGAGGTTAGGGGTTAGGGTCAGAGAGAGAGTCTGTAACTTAGTGTAGAGGTTAGGGGTTAGGGTCAGAGAGACCGTCTGTAACTTACTGTAGAGGTTAGGGATTAGGGTCAGAGAGACCGTCTGTAACTTACTGTAGAGGTTAGGGGTTAGGGTCAGAGAGACCGTCTGTAACTTACTGTAGAGGTTAGGGGTTAGGGTCAGAGAGACCGTCTGTAACTTACTGTAGAGGTTAGGGGTTAGGGTCAGAGAGACCGTCTGTAACTTACTGTAGAGGTTAGGGGTTAGGGTCAGAGAGACCGTCTGTAACTTACTGTAGAGGTTAAGGGTTAGGGTCAGAGAGAGAGTCTGTAACTTACTGTAGAGGTTAGGGGTTAGGGTCAGAGAGACCGTCTGTAACTTACTGTAGAGGTCAGGGGTTAGGGTCAGAGAGACCGTCTGTAACTTACTGTAGAGGTTAGGGGTTAGGGTCTTAGAGACCGTCTGTAACTTACTGTAGTGGTTAGGGGTTAGGGTCAGAGAGACCGTCTGTAACTTACTGTAGAGGTTAGGTGTTAGGGTCAGAGAGAGTCTGTAACTTACTGTAGTGGTTAGGGGTTAGGGTCAGAGAGACTGTCTGTAACTTACTGTAGAGGTTAGGGGTTAGGGTCAGAGAGAGAGTCTGTAAATTACTGTAGAGGTTAGGGGTTAGGGTCAGAGAGACCGTCTGTAACTTACTGTAGAGGTTAGGGGTTAGGGTCAGAGAGACCGTCTGTAACTTACTGTAGAGGTTAGGGGTTAGGGTCAGAGAGACCGTCTGTAACTTACTGTAGAGGTTAGGGGTTAGGGTCAGAGAGACCGTCTGTAACTTACTGTAGAGGTTAGGGGTTAGGGTCAGAGAGAGAGTCTGTAACTTACTGTAGAGGTTAGGGGTTAGGGTCAGAGAGACCGTCTGTAACTTACTGTAGAGGTTAGGGGTTAGGGTCAGAGAGACAGTCTGTAACTTACTGTAGAGGTTAGGGGTTAGGGTCAGAGAGAGAGTCTGTAACTTACTGTAGAGGTTAGGGGTTAGGGTCAGAGAGAGAGTCTGTAACTTACTGTAGAGGTTAGGGGTTAGGGTCAGAGAGACCGTCTGTAACTTACTGTTGAGGTTAGGGGTTAGGGTCAGAGAGACCGTCTGTAACTTACTGTAGAGGTTAGGGGTTAGGGTCAGAGAGACCGTCTGTAACTTACTGTAGAGGTTAGGGGTTAGGGTCAGAGAGACCGTCTGTAACTTACTGTAGAGGTTAGGGGTTAGGGTCAGAGAGACCGTCTGTAACTTACTGTAGAGGTTAGGGGTTAGGGTCAGAGAGACCGTCTGTAACTTACTGTAGAGGTTAAGGGTTAGGGTCAGAGAGAGAGTCTGTAACTTACTGTAGAGGTTAGGGGTTAGGGTCAGAGAGACCGTCTGTAACTTACTGTAGAGGTCAGGGGTTAGGGTCAGAGAGACCGTCTGTAACTTACTGTAGAGGTTAGGGGTTAGGGTCTTAGAGACCGTCTGTAACTTACTGTAGTGGTTAGGGGTTAGGGTCAGAGAGACCGTCTGTAACTTACTGTAGAGGTTAGGTGTTAGGGTCAGAGAGAGTCTGTAACTTACTGTAGTGGTTAGGGGTTAGGGTCAGAGAGACTGTCTGTAACTTACTGTAGAGGTTAGGGGTTAGGGTCAGAGAGAGAGTCTGTAAATTACTGTAGAGGTTAGGGGTTAGGGTCAGAGAGACCGTCTGTAACTTACTGTAGAGGTTAGGGGTTAGGGTCAGAGAGACCGTCTGTAACTTACTGTAGAGGTTAGGGGTTAGGGTCAGAGAGACCGTCTGTAACTTACTGTAGAGGTTAGGGGTTAGGGTCAGAGAGACCGTCTGTAACTTACTGTAGAGGTTAGGGGTTAGGGTCAGAGAGAGAGTCTGTAACTTACTGTAGAGGTTAGGGGTTAGGGTCAGAGAGACCGTCTGTAACTTACTGTAGAGGTTAGGGGTTAGGGTCAGAGAGACAGTCTGTAACTTACTGTAGAGGTTAGGGGTTAGGGTCAGAGAGAGAGTCTGTAACTTACTGTAGAGGTTAGGGGTTAGGGTCAGAGAGAGAGTCTGTAACTTACTGTAGAGGTTAGGGGTTAGGGTCAGAGAGACCGTCTGTAACTTACTGTTGAGGTTAGGGGTTAGGGTCAGAGAGACCGTCTGTAACTTACTGTAGAGGTTAGGGGTTAGGGTCAGAGAGACCGTCTGTAACTTACTGTAGAGGTTAGGTGTTAGGGTCAGAGAGAGTCTGTAACTTACTGTAGTGGTTAGGGGTTAGGGTCAGAGAGACCGTCTGTAACATACTGTAGAGGTTAGGGGTTAGGGTCAGAGAGAGAGTCTGTAACTTACTGTAGAGGTTAGGGGTTAGGGTCAGAGAGACCATCTGTAACTTACTGTAGAGGTTAGGGTTTAGGGTCAGAGAGAGGGTCTGTAACTTACTGTAGAGGTTAGGGGTTAGGGTCAGAGAGACCGTCTGTAACTTACTGTAGAGGTTAGGGGTTAGGGTCAGAGAGACCGTCTGTAACTTACTGTAGAGGTTAGGGGTTAGGGTCAGAGAGAGAGTCTGTAACTTACTGTAGAGGTTAGGGTTTAGGGTCAGAGAGACCGTCTGTAACTTACTGTAGAGGTTAGGGGTTAGGGTCAGAGAGACCGTCTGTAACTTACTGTAGAGGTTAGGTGTTAGGGTCAGAGAGAGTCTGTAACTTACTGTAGTGGTTAGGGGTTAGGGTCAGAGAGACTGTCTGTAACTTACTGTAGAGGTTAGGGGTTAGGGTCAGAGAGAGAGTCTGTAAATTACTGTAGAGGTTAGGGGTTAGGGTCAGAGAGACCGTCTGTAACTTACTGTAGAGGTTAGGGGTTAGGGTCAGAGAGACCGTCTGTAACTTACTGTAGAGGTTAGGGGTTAGGGTCAGAGAGACCGTCTGTAACTTACTGTAGAGGTTAGGGGTTAGGGTCAGAGAGACCGTCTGTAACTTACTGTAGAGGTTAGGGGTTAGGGTCAGAGAGAGAGTCTGTAACTTACTGTAGAGGTTAGGGGTTAGGGTCAGAGAGACCGTCTGTAACTTACTGTAGAGGTTAGGGGTTAGGGTCAGAGAGACAGTCTGTAACTTACTGTAGAGGTTAGGGGTTAGGGTCAGAGAGAGAGTCTGTAACTTACTGTAGAGGTTAGGGGTTAGGGTCAGAGAGAGAGTCTGTAACTTACTGTAGAGGTTAGGGGTTAGGGTCAGAGAGACCGTCTGTAACTTACTGTTGAGGTTAGGGGTTAGGGTCAGAGAGACCGTCTGTAACTTACTGTAGAGGTTAGGGGTTAGGGTCAGAGAGACCGTCTGTAACTTACTGTAGAGGTTAGAGGTTAGGGTCAGAGAGACCGTCTGTAACTTACTGTAGAGGTTAGGGGTTAGGGTCAGAGAGACCGTCTGTAACTTACTGTAGAGGTTAGGGGTTAGGGTCAGAGAGACCGTCTGTAACTTACTGTAGAGGTTAAGGGTTAGGGTCAGAGAGAGAGTCTGTAACTTACTGTAGAGGTTAGGGGTTAGGGTCAGAGAGACCGTCTGTAACTTACTGTAGAGGTCAGGGGTTAGGGTCAGAGAGACCGTCTGTAACTTACTGTAGAGGTTAGGGGTTAGGGTCTTAGAGACCGTCTGTAACTTACTGTAGTGGTTAGGGGTTAGGGTCAGAGAGACCGTCTGTAACTTACTGTAGAGGTTAGGTGTTAGGGTCAGAGAGAGTCTGTAACTTACTGTAGTGGTTAGGGGTTAGGGTCAGAGAGACTGTCTGTAACTTACTGTAGAGGTTAGGGGTTAGGGTCAGAGAGAGAGTCTGTAAATTACTGTAGAGGTTAGGGGTTAGGGTCAGAGAGACCGTCTGTAACTTACTGTAGAGGTTAGGGGTTAGGGTCAGAGAGACCGTCTGTAACTTACTGTAGAGGTTAGGGGTTAGGGTCAGAGAGACCGTCTGTAACTTACTGTAGAGGTTAGGGGTTAGGGTCAGAGAGACCGTCTGTAACTTACTGTAGAGGTTAGGGGTTAGGGTCAGAGAGAGAGTCTGTAACTTACTGTAGAGGTTAGGGGTTAGGGTCAGAGAGACCGTCTGTAACTTACTGTAGAGGTTAGGGGTTAGGGTCAGAGAGACAGTCTGTAACTTACTGTAGAGGTTAGGGGTTAGGGTCAGAGAGAGAGTCTGTAACTTACTGTAGAGGTTAGGGGTTAGGGTCAGAGAGAGAGTCTGTAACTTACTGTAGAGGTTAGGGGTTAGGGTCAGAGAGACCGTCTGTAACTTACTGTTGAGGTTAGGGGTTAGGGTCAGAGAGACCGTCTGTAACTTACTGTAGAGGTTAGGGGTTAGGGTCAGAGAGACCGTCTGTAACTTACTGTAGAGGTTAGGGGTTAGGGTCAGAGAGACCGTCTGTAACTTACTGTAGAGGTTAGGGGTTAGGGTCAGAGAGAGAGTCTGTAACTTACTGTAGAGGTTAGGGGTTAGGGTCAGAGAGACCGTCTGTAACTTACTGTAGAGGTTAGGGGTTAGGGTCAGAGAGACAGTCTGTAACTTACTGTAGAGGTTAGGGGTTAGGGTCAGAGAGAGAGTCTGTAACTTACTGTAGAGGTTAGGGGTTAGGGTCAGAGAGAGAGTCTGTAACTTACTGTAGAGGTTAGGGGTTAGGGTCAGAGAGACCGTCTGTAACTTACTGTTGAGGTTAGGGGTTAGGGTCAGAGAGACCGTCTGTAACTTACTGTAGAGGTTAGGGGTTAGGGTCAGAGAGACCGTCTGTAACTTACTGTAGAGGTTAGGGGTTAGGGTCAGAGAGACCGTCTGTAACTTACTGTAGAGGTTAGGGGTTAGGGTCAGAGAGACCGTCTGTAACTTACTGTAGAGGTTAGGGGTTAGGGTCAGAGAGACCGTCTGTAACTTACTGTAGAGGTTAAGGGTTAGGGTCAGAGAGAGAGTCTGTAACTTACTGTAGAGGTTAGGGGTTAGGGTCAGAGAGACCGTCTGTAACTTACTGTAGAGGTCAGGGGTTAGGGTCAGAGAGACCGTCTGTAACTTACTGTAGAGGTTAGGGGTTAGGGTCTTAGAGACCGTCTGTAACTTACTGTAGTGGTTAGGGGTTAGGGTCAGAGAGACCGTCTGTAACTTACTGTAGAGGTTAGGTGTTAGGGTCAGAGAGAGTCTGTAACTTACTGTAGTGGTTAGGGGTTAGGGTCAGAGAGACTGTCTGTAACTTACTGTAGAGGTTAGGGGTTAGGGTCAGAGAGAGAGTCTG
>NW_028156279.1:0-27657 GCF_964263955.1 Coregonus lavaretus
TGCAGGGTCACAGTGCTTCTAGGATACCTGGGGGAACTGGAGAACTGGGCCTGGTGGTTCCTCTGCGCTGCTGGCTCTGTCTAAACATGGATGTTAGAAATGTTGGAACATCTTTTCACTGTGTAGTAGCATCTCAAATGGAAGATGCTGGAATAATGTTGTCCTGTGGGATTGTCTGCAGATGTCCAACACTGGCTAGTAGATAGAGGTCAGAAAAAACAATAATATTATATATCTAACTTTGTAAGAATATGCACTAGATTTTTAAGTTTAGAGATATTTAGGCCTATTTAATTATGCAAAATAATTAAATTAGAATCCCACCGCTGCCACCATATGTCACCTGTTGCGATTCTTAGACAAAAAGAATCGCCTAGGCTGTAACATTTGTTATTTTCCTGACAATATTTGTTGAAAATCAGTCCTGGGAATTCAAATGGATGTTAAATAAAATGTGATTCATGGGAATCGGTTGTTATGAACGACTGATGGAGCACAATGTGTTCAATGCAGCGCAGAGCGATATGTGCCACATTGTGCAGGAGACTGAGAGTGGATTTGAAGGTTCTTTTTCAGTAAACATTTAAAAGAAGTGGAGAAGCGAACAAAAGCGTTAAGAAGGAACTGTTTTGTTGCCCCTTTTTTAAACTAAATAGGCGGTCTGTCCGACCACAGCCCTGGCTTCAAAGTATTATCCCACACATACAATTACCATTTCTATCAACTGGGGAGAAAGATTATGCTTTTTGGGTGTTCTTGTGCGTTTCTTCCAGTGGATTCACTTGGTGAATGTGACACGTTTTGTGTCTCCCACCCCCTATTGAATTTAAAAGTTCTCTATTCTCCGAGGGAGCCAAGGAGAGTCCTACACCGCAGGCCTGAATAGACACTAAATCTTTCAAGGTTAGGACTTAACCTTCTCCCTCTCTAATTCATCTTCAAACTTTAGTCTCCAACCAATCAATATCAGATGATTGGTAAACTATGTGCAGTGTCTGATAGGCAGGTACCGAGTGGCCCTCAATGGGATTGCAAATGCTTTGTGCGCTCTCCCAGTCGCTTTTGCTCTAAAGCACTGTCACAAAAAGTGAAATTACCATTCGCTTGGAATGATGCCATTCATCTTTGTCAGAGCGGGCCGAGGCCTGCACGCAGGGCCGACTCCCTTCAAATTAATTCCTTGTTTTGCATCAGCTGAATTTGCCCAAATCCAGGAGGATGGCTCTCTGGCTCGCACCTCGCCTGCCTGCTTTAATGTGCCAATTCCAGCTGATTTCACTGTGCAACCAGCAACCCTGCACCTTTTTATTTACTGCCTAATTCACAAAGAAAAGGAAATAGATATGAAAATAAGTTGGGGAAAATAAGATAAATCTGGCGGTGGAAATTCCAGAGGCCTGTTGTAGACTCGGAGAGCGTGAGAGAGGGGTGTAATTCACGGGGGCCCCCGGCTCCTGGGAGCTACTGCTGTGTGCAAGCCCGATTGTCGATTTGTTATTTTATTTTACAGAAGCTGCGTGTGTAAAGGTAATGTCTTCCCAGGGGCCCTTCTTCTTCCCTTGGCCATGCAAAAGAGAGGGATGCTGTTAAAGAATAGCTGTCTGGGATTGAAGGATTGGTTTGCTGGCTCTCCACTATGAAATGCACAATGTCAGAGCAGACCAAGTTTAGTGATGCAGGGAGAGAACCACCTCACCTAACAGGATAGAGTACACAGGAAAAGAAGAAGTGTAATTGTTTCTCCTCTGTCCATCTTAGTGGAAGTGTTAAATTGCTAAAGTCTAATTAATGTTTGATTGTGGCACACAACAGCAGTCCCTACTTGTATTCTACCGAAGAAAACTAATGAAGAAACACTGGTACAGAAACACACAGAGTGATACAGAACATGATTTTTTTAGATTTGATTTTGTAGCAAAGTGTGCCTTTTTCCTCTGTTGTTGTCACGACTTCCGCCGAGGCTGCCTCCCCTCCTTATTCGGGCAGGCTTTGGCGTTCGTCATCACCGGCTTACTAGCCACTGCCGCTCCTTATATCATCATTCCATTTATCTTGTCTTGTCAATTACACACACCTGGTTCTTATCCCCTCATTAGTCTGTGTATAAGTGTTCCCTCTGCCCCCCTTGTCCTTGTGGGTGATTGTTATTTGTGAGAGTAGTGTAGCTCGGTGGAGCTACTCGCACTTTGTATTGCCGGGGTAGATATTTCCGCTGTGCCTGTTTTCGTGTGTCGCTATCCAGCGCAATTGTGTACGACGGATTAAACTCTGCATTCTGTGATTTACCCTCCTGCGCCTGACTCCTTCTATCACACTCATCACAGAATCACCCACCCACCATGGAGTCAGCAGGAGAAGAGCGCATGCCCGGAGTCATGGCAACGGTCCAGGAGCATTCCACAATGCTGGCCAGCCTGGGGGAAGTGATGGATCGGGTTCTTCAGGTCATCCAACGCCTGGAGAGGAGAGGACCCGATCTGTCGAGACCAGCTGGCCAACCGGATCCAGCAACCTACACCCCAGCACCCGGAGGGATCCAGATATCCCGACCACGGCCGTTCGACAGGACGGTGGCGCTCTGCCAAGGATTCCTCCTCCAATTGGAGCTCTACTTCTCCAGCATCAGGCCGGCCCCATTTGAGCGGGAGAAGGTGTCCGTCCTCGTTTCCTGCCTCTCGGGGAAAGCCCTGGAGTGGGCCAACGCGGTTTGGAACGAAGGAGGAGCCGCATTGGAGAACTACGGGGAGTTCGCTCGCCTCTTTCGGGCAGTCTTCGATCACCCGCCCGAGGGTCAAGAGGCGGGCGAGCGGCAGGTCCACCTGAGGCAGGGGACGAGGACCGCTCAGGACTTCGCGTTGTAGTTTCGGACTCTGGCAGTGGGGTCTGGGTGGAACGAGCGGGCCCTGATCGACCATTTCCGGTGCCATCTGCGGGAGGACATCCGACGGGAGCTAGCCTGCCCGGACACCATGTTGTCTTTCACGCAACTGGTGGACATGGCCATCCGTTTGGACAACCTGCTGACAGCCAGAGGACGTCCTGGTAGGGGTCTGCCCGTTTCCACCCCGGACGACTCGGATAACGAGCTGATGGAGCTGGGTGGAGCCGCCGTCCGAGAGAGCGGAGGACGACAGCGACAGTGCCAATCTGGTGTCACGAAGGGACAGTACACCACACGTAGTTGTCAATGCTCTTTTGGGTCTGGAGGCGGCAGGCAGGGCACTCTCGCATCACCACAGGTATCGAACACCCACACTCGTTCAGAGCCCTCTGCTGCGCACTGTACCCTACCTATCTACTTTCCCGATCACATGGTAGTTCCCCAGTGTAAGGCGCTAGTCGATTCAGGCGCAACTAAGAACTTTATGGACAGGGCATTCTCACGCCGTCAAGGCATTTCATTGGTTCCCCTATCCAATCCACTCCCCATCAGAGCACTTGATAGTCGACCATTAGGGTCCGGGTTTGTTAAGGAAGTTACTGTACCAGTCACCATGATCACCCAGGAAACTCATTGTGAGCAGGTTACTTTTTCTATTATTGAGTCTCCTGCTTTCCCTGTGGTATTAGGTATCCCTTGGCTAGCACTTCACAACCCCACCTTCTCATGGCCGCAGAGGGTTCTCACGGGGTGGTCGCGAGAGTGTCAGGGTAGGTGTCTAGGTGTTTCCGTTGGTGCAACCACGTGGAAAGTCCAGACGGTACCTCCACCATGCGCATTCCTCCCGAATACCATGATCTGGCGCACACGTAAGACGCAGGTGACAAAATGATCACCTCATCGGGCGGGGGATTGCGCGATAAACCTTCGGGTAGATGCTGTACCTCCCAGGAGTCATGTGTACCCCCTGTCGCAGGTTGAAACGGAGGCTATGGAAACATACGTCACCGAGTCCCTGGGCCAGGGGTATATACGTCCCTCCACTTCACCCGCCTCCTCAAGTTTCTTCTTTGTGAAGAAAAAGACGGCGGTCTGCGCCCGTGCAGTGATTATCGATCACTGAACAAGGAGACGATAAGATTTAGTTATCCTCTCCCCCGCATTCCTTCAGCGATTGAGTCAATGCATGGGGCACGCTTCTTCACCAAATTAGATCTCAGGAGTGCATACAACCTGGTGCGTGTTCTGGAGGAGGATGAGTGGAAGACAGCATTCAGCACAACCACTGGGCATTATGAATACCTGGTAATGCCCTACGGTTTGATGAATGCTCCATCCGTCTTCCAGTCTTTTGTGAATGAGGTGTTTCGGGACATGCTTGGTCGCGGTGTGGTGGTCTACATCGATGACATCCTGGTGTATTCCACTAAGAGCGCCGAGCATGTGTCCCTGGTTCGCAAAGTACTGGCCCGACTGTTGGAAAATGACCTTTATGCCAAGGCAGAGAAGTGTATGTTTTTCCAGCAGTCCATCTCCTTCCTTGGATACCGCATTACCACCTCAGGTGTGGAGATGGAGGGAGATCGCATTTCAGCCGTGCGTAATTGGCCGACTCCAACCACGGTTAAGGAGGTGCAGCACTTCCTTGGCTTCGCCAACTACTATCGGAGGTTTATCTGGGGCTTTGGCAAGGTCGCAGCTCCCATTACATCCCTGTTGAAGGGTGGGCTGTCCCTGCTCCGCTGGTCTGCTGAGGCTGACCGGGCCTTCAGCAAACTGCAGGGTCTGTTCACCTCAGCCCCGGTACTGGCCCACCCCGATCCATCACTACCGTTCGTAGTGGAGGTGGATGCGTCCGAGGTAGGGGTAGGCGCTGTCTTGTCTCAACGCTCGGGCACGCCACCCAAGCTCCGCCCCTGTGCCTTCTTCTCTAAGAAGCTCAGCCCGGCGGAGCAGAACTACGACGTTGGTGATCGGGAGATGTTGGCTGTTGTCCAAGCTTTGACCGTGTGGAGGCATTGGACCACCGTAACCTGGAGTACATCCGGGCAGCGAGGAGGCTGAATCCTCGCCAGGCCAGGTGGGCCCTATTCTTCACCCGGTTTGATTTTACACTGTCATACATTTCGGGTACGAAGAACGTGAAGGCAGATGCACTGTCCCGGCTGTATGACACAGAGGAGAGGCCCAGAGACAACACCCCCATACCCGGCCTCCTGCATTGTGGCGCCGGTAGTTTGGGCGATGGAAGCGGATATAGAGCAGGCATTACGCACAGATCCATCTCCACCTCAGTGTCCAGCTTGGCTGCGGTACGTGCCTGCTCTTATCCGTGACCGTCTGATCTACTGGGCACACACGTCACCCTCCTCTGGTCTCCTAGGTATTGGTCGTACAGTCCGCTGCCTGACCGGAAAGTATTGGTGGCCTACCTTGGCTAAGGACGTGAGGGTGTCTGTCTCCTCCTGCTCAGTGTGCGCCCAGAGTAAGGCAGCGGGTAAGTTACAACCTTTACCAGTTCCACAACGACCATGGTCTCACCTAAGTGTTGATTTTTTGACTGATCTTCCCCTCTCCCAAGGGTAACACCACCATCCTGGTCGTTGTGGACCGCTTTTCCAAGTCCTGCCGTCTCCTTCCTCTGCCCGGTCTCCCCACGTCTCTGCAAACTGCGGAGGCCCTGTTTACTCACCTCTTCCGACACTACGGGGTACCAGAGGATATAGTGTCCGACTGAGGTCCCCAGTTCACGTCCAAGGTCTGGAAGGTGTTAATGGAACGTCTGGGGGTCTCGGTCAGCCTGACCTCTGGGTTCCACCCCGAGTCAAATGGGCAGGTGGAATGGGTAAATCAGGATGTGGGTAGGTTCCTGCGGTCCTACTGCCAGGACCGGCCGGGGGAGTGGTCGGTGTTCTTGCCACTCAAAGTTTACTAGTATGGGTCCGTTTTGCTGATGCAGAGTTGTGGTCCAGGCCTGGTCGGGGTTCTTGCCATGGGAAGAATATGCCCAGAACTCTTTCCGCCACTCCTCTACTAACCTAACATCATTCCAATGTGTTTTAGGTTACCAACCGGTTCTGGCACCGTAGCACCAGAGCCAGACCGAGGCTCCTGCGGTGGATGACTGGTTTCGGCGTGCGGAGGAGACGTGGGACGCTGCCCTGGGCTTCATACCGTGGGATCGGGTCTGGCTCTCGACCCGGAAACTGCCCCTCCGCCTGCCCTGCCGGAAGCTGAGCCTGTGGGTCGTGGGGCCGTTCAAAGTCCTGAGGAGAATCAGCGAGATCACTTATAGGTTATTACTTCCCCCTGATTACCGTATTAACCCCTCGTTTCATGTGTCTCTCCTCAGGCCGGTGGTGGTTGGTCCGCTCAAGGAGTCTGAGGTGCGTGAGGTTCCTCCACCTCCTCTGGACATCGAGGGGGCCCCGGTGTACTCTGTCCATTCCATCCTGGAATCGAGGCATCGGGTGGGGGGCCTTCAGTACCTCGTGGAGTGGGAGGGGTACGGTCTGGAGGAACGGTGCTGGGTCCCGGTGAGGGATATCCTCGATCCTTCCCTGTTGCGGGATTTCCACCGTCGCCATCCGGCTCGCCCTGCTCCGCGTCCTCCTGGCCGTCCCCGAGGCCGGGGTCGGCGCGCTGCTGTTCGGCAGGCTTCGGCGTTCGTCGTCACCGGCTTACTAGCCACTGCCGCTCCTTATATCATCATTCCATTTGTCTTGTCTTGTCAATTACACACACCTGGTTCTTATCCCCTCATTAGTCTGTGTATAAGTGTTCCCTCTGCCCCCCTTGTCCTTGTGGGTGATTGTTATTTGTGAGAGTAGTGTAGCTCGGTGGAGCTACTCGCACTTTGTATTGCCGGGGTAGATATTTCCCCTGTGCCTGTATATTGTTGGAGTATCCCGTACCGTGTATTGCCAGGGTAGATAGTTTCCCCTGTGCCTGTTTTCGTGTGTCGCTATCCAGCGCAATTGTGTACGACGGATTAAACTCTGTATTCGGTGATTTACCCTCCTGCGCCTGACTCCTTCTATCACACTCATCACAGTTGTGAAAAAGACATTTGGTCTGAGACATTTCCACTAGGGGGCTGGGACTTGTTGTTCTTTCTCTCTGTCCTCCTTCGCTTTGCTGCAATCTTCTCCTCATCTCAGTTCAGTCCCACAGCCTGGCTGCCTGCTCTCTGTCCAGTCCCACCCCAGCTACAAGGGTTCTAGTGGTCACATTCTTGTTCTTTTTCTAATGTTGTTCTCCAGATGATGTTCTGCTTTATGATGCTGACTGCCCAGTGACAGCTCATTCTGTCTTTCTCGCTCTCTTTCTCTCTCTCTTTCCCTCTCCCTCTCTCCATGCAGGACAGGCTAAAAATGGCCCCGGGGCTAATTTATGGTTGTGGTAGCCGTAAACTCAGATTTGTGATCCTCCATGTTTGTGTTTATATAACATGGGTATTATTTTTCTCATCTTATCTGACGGCCAATGGACGACATGGCCCTGACAGGGGTTTATTTAGATGTTTTCTTTTTCCAGCACAAAGTATGATAGAGTGCAATTACAAGACATGCAGGGTGAACCCCCAGGTCAGAGTCTGCTTCCTGTCTGCCTCCCTTGAATGAGCAGTCTCCCACCACTACTGTCCCAGGGTGCAATGCTTCTACACATGCACACAGACATTTGGGACTTTTGGGGCTTTTTTTGGGCACCGCCGTGAGGTGAGCTCTGCCTGTGTCCTGTTTTGAATGTTTTTCTCCATTTCTCAGAGAGAGAGAGAGAGAGACAGAGCGAGAGAGAGAGGGATGGCAGAGGGAGAGAGGGAGAGAGAGAAAGAGCGAGATAGTGAGAGAGGGAGGGAGGGAGAGAAAGAGAGGAGAGACATTGGGGATAAGTGGGGCTGGAATGAGACTCTGTTCTTCACCTCAGACACCTGCGCCTCTCCACAGCTCCCTCATCAAGCACTCATTTTGTTCCCGGGCCACGCCATTGTCTCGTGAAGGGCCCTTCAGCCGCGCTCTGAATACCCCCCTGTGCTCCCCGAAGTGGGCTCAACCCGGCTCTCTACTGAGAGGTAGACAAAACAGCAGATTCCAGAGTGCCGGCCCCTCGGCATTCCCCCAGCTTCAGGAGATAAAGAGAGAAGGAAAACGTCTGACTGATTCCCCCCGCCGCTCCTCACCCCTCCTCGCCCCATCTCACCCCTTTTCACCCCACCTCACCCCCCAGAATCAGGATAGAAGGAGGGGGTAGAAAGGTGGTCTCAGGGTCAGAGAGCAATTAGAATGGAGGGGAGCAGAGTGGTGCTCCTGTTCCCCCAGTCAGCCAGCCAGCCAGTCAGTCCTCCTCCATGGAAGAGCTTTGAGAAATGACCTCCACTGGGCTTACTGGGGAGTGGGTGGAGGGGAAGGAAATTGAGAAATTATTATTCCCCTCTCTCTGTCTGTCTGTCTGTGCTGCTATATTTAGCTGGCTAAAAGAGATGTATGTCCAAAGGTTTTCTCCACTCAGCATAAATGCATATGTTATATATACACCTCTTTCCCTGACTTGTGGAGTTTCTGCAATGCAAGGCGTCATCATTTGAAATATAGTGATTCCAGAGACCTGCTAAATTTGTAACTGGGCGTACATGTTATTTTACTTTATGTACTCACTCAAACTCCACACTTAAACACACACACTTAAACACACACAAACACACACACAAACACACACACAAACACACACACACACACACACACACACACACACACACAAAGTTTGCTAGTATGGGTCCGTTTTGCTGATGCAGAGTTGTGGTCCAGGCCTGGCCGTGGTGTTGGAAGTGATTAGAAAGAAATATGCCTGTCTACTGGTAATGTCAGTAATGGGCAGCAGCACATCAAAGACACGCCTGTCAGAATGATCTGGATCAAACCGGCCCCATCTGGAACACATAAGACTTTTCACTCATTTGAACACGTTAAACACTGAACAGACATGGAGCTCCTGTCTCTGCTCAGCACTCACTGCTAATATCAGCATCTCATCTGGGCGTGTGTGTGTGTGTGTGTGTGTGTGTGTGTGTGTGTGTGTGTGTGTGTGTGTGTGTGTGTGCGTGGGTGCGCCTGCCTGTTCTCCATGTGTGTCTGGGTCATTGCTTACCTACTACCTGTGTGTGTATAATATGTACTTGTGTATGCGTGTATGTGTGCTCTGTGTATTTAAATACAGTGCATTTAGAAAGTATTCAGACCCCTAGACTTTTTCCACATTTTGTTACATTACAGCCTTATTCTAAAATTGATTAAATTGTTTTTTCCCCCTCATGAATATACATACAATAGCCCATAATGACAAAGCAAAAACTGTTTTTTAGGAATTTTTGCATATGTATTCAAAATAAAAAACTTAAATATCACATTTACGTAAGTATTCAGACCCTTTACTCAGTACTTTGTTGAAGCACCTTTGTCAGCGATTACAGCCTCGAGTCTTCTTGGGTATGACGCTACAAGCTTGGCACACCTGTATTTGGGGAGTTTCTCCCATTCTTCTCTGCAGATCCTCTCAACCTCTGTCAGGGTAGATGGGCGGCATCACTGCACAGCTATTTTCAGGTCTCTCCAGAGATGTTCGATCGGGTTCAAGTCCGGGCTCTGGCTGAGCCACTCAAGGACATTCAGAGACTTGTCCCGAAGCCACTCCTGCATTGTCTTGGCTGTGTGCTTAGGGTCGTTGTCCTGTTGGAAGGTGAACCTTCGCCCCAGTCTGAGGTCCTGAGCGCTCTGGAGCAGGTTTTCATCAAGGATCTCTCTGTACTTTGCTCCGTTCATCTTTCCTTCGATCCTGATTAGTCTCCCAGTCCCTGCCACTGAAAACCATCCCCACAGAATGATGCTGCCACCACCATGCTTCACCATAATGTGACTTAATGTGTTATGAGATATTTATAGACTGAATACGTAATGGCAAAGTAATGGTAAAGCTAATATTGTTCTTTCTGGGGAGAAGGAATCTAGTTAAGGCTTGTTTTTCTACTGTAGCATAGGGAAGATAAGTGTCTTGTCTGTACGATAAAGCTGTGCATTTTAAGACAATGATGCTGTGTAGCCCTGCATGGACTGTGTTGACTGGAGTCACAGCCTTGTGTTATCTTTCCAAACACAACGCGGACACTCTGCTAAGTGTATTTGAATTGGCTTAGAGCCTCCTTCCCTAAGAAAACACACCACTGTGTGTGTGCGTGTGCGTGTGTGTGTGACTGACTGACGTGTCGGTGAGAGTCGGGGTGTGGTGAAGTCTGATCACTTACTCTGCTCAGCCTGTGGAAATGGACCCGTCAGCCTGTCCGGCCCACTACAGATCTGGGTGATACAGGCTTCCATTGTATGTATGTATGTATGTATGTATGTATGTATGTATGTATGTGTGTATGTATGTGTGTGTGTGTGTGTGTGAGTTGTACTTGAACTGCTCACTCCAGTAACAGATCTTAACACTTAGCAGATACCATCTTTAGGGTGAGTGTGAGTGATTTAATACTAACAATTAAGCCAGGCATGTCAACGGGCAGCCTAAACCCCTGCTGTGGCCGGAGAGTGGACCCTCTCTCATATCTCCACCAGACAGAAGGAGAGGGTCTAACACACACACATGTACACACACACACACACACACACACACACACACACACACACACACACACACACACACACACACACACACACAAGGAGAGGGGCCTCTTGCCCCGGCAACGCCTCTTATTAACAACTGCTTACTCTCAGACAGTACTGGCTGCAGTATGCCGTGCATCCACAGAGATAGAAGGAATATTGACTGAACCACAACTAGATGGACCTATCATGCTTAGCAGCTAGAGACCACTGTGACACTACTTTACTCTAAGCTAACATGGTTACATCAAGATCACATCAAGTCCAACTGACTTCTAAAATAAGAGCGATCGGTGAGAGGGCAGCACAAAATGGTGTGGAGAGGAGGAGAGGAGGGAAGAGGAGGGGTGGTGGAGAGAGTTTGGGCCCAGCCTTTTGGAGAAAGAAAGCCATGAAAACGATTCATTTTACAAGAACCAAGGATCTCACTTCTTACATGGCCAGCTCTGCTCCCATAAAGCCTATAGACATCCATATTAAAAGCTACTCCCGACGTGTTCCACCTCCTCGTCCAGCTACAGGCTGGCTCTACCAACCCTCTGGAAGTGTTTGAAACAAAGTGGGCTTTTCTGATTCAACCTCATTAACTAGTTAGAATAAACAAAACAATGTGTTTTTAATGGATGGCGAGTAACTCCCCCTCCACCGTCCTCTACCTCCTCTGGCCCCCACACCCCCACACCAACCCAGAGCCACTGGTGAACGACACACACACACACAGACACACTCACATGGACCCACGCACACACACACACACATGGGGCGACTGGCCGGTGGGTTTCCCATGGCTGCAGCCTGCAGTGTCAGTATGATGGATGGGCAGGGGTGGCGGGGGCTGCCCTCACCCCTCTCCTCTCCCCTCTCCTCTCCTCTCCTCTCCCCTCTCCTCACCTCTCTCCTCTCCTCTCCTCTCCTCTCCTCTCCTCTCCTCTCCTCTCCTCTCCTCTCCTCTCCTCTCCTCTCCTCTCCTCTCCTCTCCTCTCCTCTCCTCTCCTCTCCTCTCCTCTCCTCTCCTCTCCTCTCCTCTCCTCTCCTCTCCTCTCCTCTCCTCTCCCCTCTTCTCACTCCTCTCCTCTCCTCTCCTCTCCTCTCCTCTCCTCTCCTCTCCTCTCCTCTCCTCTCCTCTCCTCTCCTCTCCTCTCCTCTCCTCTCCTCTCCTCTCCTCTCCTCTCCTCTCCTCTCCTCTCCCCTCTCCTCTCCTCTCCTCTCTCCTCTCTCCTCTCCTCTCCCCTCTTCTCACCCCTCTCCTCTCCCCTCTCCTCCGGGACGTCCCTGGGACTGACAGGCACATTGTGGCGCCCATGCAGCGCTGCCCCGCCCACTGGCACCGCGACAGAGACCCCAGAATACGCCCGCCTCGCCAGCTGCACACACACACACACACACACACACACAAACACACACACACACACAGTATCCCACATTAAACCTCTATTCTGCTTTCTTGAAACCACCCTGGTCTCATGTAATATGGTACATACGTCTGATATACATTCTTATTCATACACACACTCACACATGTCCTCAGTCAAACCAAGGAAACATCGTGGTACACACAAACATACACAGGCACACGGGCAGTAGTGGTGCTATGCTTTTGCTATGGCACTGGTCCTGGTATTTTGTGCTAGTGGGCTTGGTCGTTTTTTGGGGTTGTTAGGTTGGTGTGCTGTTGCCGTTTGTTGGGCTAACCATTAGCAGAACCTCGTTTTCCGTCTTTCTCACATTTGCTCTGATAGTCGAGTGTTAAGCAAGACATGGAAGTAGGGCAACGTGAGACTAGGGTTCCCAAATGACACCCTATAACCTATAAAGTGCACTACTTTTGACCAGAGCCAAATGGGCGCTGGTCAAAAGTAGTGCACTATAAAGGAAATAGGGTGCCATTTGGGAGGAAACTTAGGTTAGCGTGCGGAGCAGTAGCCTGTACCTGAACCCCCTGCTGCCCCTCAGTGGGGGAGACATTAGCTTAGTGATGAATAAACACCACTGGGCCTCCGCTGCCCACAACAGACACTCTGAGTGCTCACTCACCACACACACACACACACACACACCCATAGTCTAAGAACGCCTTCAAAATAAAACTCTCCCAGCCAGCGTAAAACAATCCAATAACCCAGCAAGCACTTATCAAAGTAAAACAATGCCCTAGCTCCTATCGTGTGGTAAAACCAAGACGCCTGATTTTTATGTACTTAGTTTTCTTCTAACATCTAACAATAGTTGAAATGTGTTCTCTCCTTTTCAACTTGCATTTGTTTTAAGGTCGTAGAGGTAGGTAGTATGTGTGTGGTCATGATGAAACGTTTATGAAACTGCTGCTAAAGCACTTTCCTCCAAGCGATATGACACTGTTTAGGCTGAGCCCAGTGGTTCCCAGGAGCAGCAGTGTTTAGCACTGGGTCAAAGTTCATTTGAATAGAAAGAGAGGATACCAGAACAGCCAGACAGATAGAGTGTGAGGGTGTGACCGACTGTGACCCCAACCACCCTGGACAACCTGTTAGTAAACAGGATGTCATTAACACTGGGAACACACACACACACACAATTACTTTGTGTGTGTGTGTGTGTGTGTGTGTATGTGTGTGTGTGTGTGTGTGTGTGTGTGTGTGTGTGTGTGTGTGTGTGTGTGTGTGTGTGTGCGGGCATTCATGTGCGGGTGCGTAAATGTGTGTATGTACTGGATGTGTGTGTGTGTCTGTGTGTGTGAGAGAGAATGAAAGAGAGAGGAAGAGAGGGAGAGAGAGAAGGAGAGATGGGGACAGAGAAAGCATTGCATGTTGCAATTCAGTATGGGTTTGAGAGAATAAAAAAAATAAAAAAAGCTCTATAAACAGTCAAACTTGCTCGCACGACATTGGCACCCGCTCAAACATGTGGCCTTACAGGTTAACGTTGTCAGTTGTTGTCACGGACAACGCTCTTCACCCATTTTGTGAGTTTGTAGCATGCCGTAGCGTGGTTTTCCAATACAGTACAGTCTCTGAAGCCAGAGCCCTAAGTGCACTGAGCTGTCAGCTCTTATTGTGGTGTCTGGCCCTTCCCCTAATTAGTGTCCTCTGTGCTTTGGGATCAGGAAGTGGTCCTTGCCTGGATTAATCTGTCAGTGTGGCCAGACCGTCCTTGCCCCCCTCCTCCTTACTCCTCCTCTCCCCCCTCCTCTGCACCTCCGCGCCCCAGCGACTGTTTCCTTAGATAAACCCTGACAGAGTTTGAGCCCGGGGCCCACCGCCTACAGCCGGCCACTCTTTGGCTGGCTGGGGCCATCGCCATGGAGGATCGCCACGGTGACAGGTGTTGATTGAGCATGAGAGGGAGGAAGTGGAAGAGAAGGCCACTTCCTGGCAGACTGTTTTATCAGCCAGGGAGCAGAGAGGTCAGGGGAGGGGGTGGGGGGGTCGGGGTGGAGTGGGTCAGACAGTTATCACATACCACTGGGTCTGTACAGTGAGGGGCGTTGGGGGCGTAGGTGGGGGGTTGCTGGAAGAGGCCTAGGGCTGCTGACCCAGGGAACTGTCTCCTGCCTATAAACACTGAGTTGAGTTATAGACATGTTTGGTGACTATCAAGAGCAAAAAGTGATGTTTTTCTTCTTATTCTCTGCTGTTGCTGGTAGTTGAATGTGATATCAGAAGTGGTCCATGGACAGTCTTCACACGTGTAGAGGCACTGAGTTCTCTGGACAGGCACAGATCACTGCACATTCGCAGCTTGTTTTAGACTTTGTGTTCCTCAGCAATAAGTTAAGTCGGAGAGTTAAGCTTTGGAATGCTTTGGAAATGAGGTGTTAAAGGTGTTTAAAATCTTTTGGCTCATCACAGCATTGAAAAGAAGTAAGGAATGAAAGGCTGCTGAGACAGGAAGAGAAGAGAAAGTGAGAGAAGGCGAAGGAGAGAGAGGAAGAATGATCAGTGGGGGTCTAGCCCGCCACTCCGCCTCCCACCCTCCCCTCCTCGCTCCCTCCACAGACCAGCGGGGTCCAATTCCTCCACTTGAGCGCTCAGGGCCGGCAGCGGGCTGATTAGACATACACCCCCAACCGCGCTGCGGCGGGACTCTGCAGCGGGACGACTTCAGAAGCACCGCCACTCCACGCTGGCCCAAATAAAACCTGACTGCTCGTAATAGACAGGTCCTAATCTCCCCTTGGTTATTTGAAGATTTCTCCTGCCCGCTGCTGGCCACGGCAGAAACAAATTCTCAGGCTTTGTTGATTAAACCGTCCACACTCCTCCGTCGCTTATCGTCCTGCGACGAGCTGCTCTTTTTAATTAGAAGTGAAACACCACAAGTGCGCAATTAACAGCTGGTAATTATTGAGCGCTTCAGAAGTGCAACACTCCGCCTTCATTTCAATTATATAATGGACAAGTGGCTTTTTGATCTCCAAATTAGTGAACCGTTGTAATATTTGTTTTGTTTCAGATTCTGAGGGTTAATGGCGGCCTGTGGTGGCCTTCCTCCCGGTGATTGATGTGTACGCAGAAAGAGGGATATTAAAATAGGAATAGTCTATCAGGAAATGCAAATCGCACCTTCATGTTAATGAGCGGGAGAGAGCGGGGCTGGGCCGGCCAGCCATGGCGTTTCATGTGTGAAAAACAAGTGGCCACTCTGCCGCAAACTGATTAGTACATTTGAATTTGAAAGTTTAATTAAGTGCTTCTAATACCGATCGTTTTAGAGACTGACACATAACATTAAACTGTTTGATACTTAATTTGGTTGGCATTTGATTGCAAGGCACGCATGGCTAAATTGGCAACACAAGCGTGGAGGCATTGTGCTATCCCAAAGGATGCAGAAGCCATGGACTTCATTTAAAACCCTTAACTAATAAGTGATGAAAATGTATTTAATGACCAATGCACTCTTTGAGTGTATAAAGCGGAACACTTGTTCAGTTTTAATTAGTATTGATTTCCATCTATGTACATGGCTGTTGTATTGTTGCTAGTTTAGAGTTTCAATTTTTCCCCCACCACACATTCCATCAAAATGAAAAAATACAGACCTTGATTGATTTTGTGGCTTACTGAAAGCATGCAGGAGGTTGAATTAGGGAGATTACTAATGAGTAAAAGTAGAAAATCTTCATGGCATACTCTTCATCCTGAGTTGTCAATATAGGAAATGTTCAAAATAAGTGCAATCTATGTTGTTGTGCTCATTAATTGCTTTATTCCCCAGGTCAATACGGTACTTGTAATGTGATTTTGTATGAGTGTTGCATTATAGTCAATGTTTAGTGTTTTTATAGGCCGATATCTCTCTTCAATTGAGAGGTAATTTTTGTAATGTAAATTGAACCGGCCTCTGCTGATATGGTGTTGAAATGATCTCTCTACTTCATTGATACTGTAACTGAAGTTGTGAAATTACAAACATTTTGGAACATTTTGTATTAGTTCAATTTGAATAAATCAGTGTTCAGTATAAATTAAAAGATTAAATGTATTATATGTTGTTTATTCATTGTTTCTATATTTCATACATACTATTTGTCAAATAATTTATCCTTCAAGAACAGTGTAATAGATGTAGTCGGAAATCCTTGGAAATAAATGCTACAAGGTTATCAACTGAATATTTTTCTCAGCCTCTCTTTGAAGCAACATATTTTTACACAGATTTTTTCAGATATTTCATCCTTATACCTTCAACAAAGCATTTTCAAATTACCATCATTATGTTACTAGTTTAAATGTAATTTTAGCGTACCAATTGAATGGCAGTTGATTTGACACATGATAATGTAATATCCTCTTGAGAAATCTTTTCTAAGCTTTACATAATGGGATTTGAGCACAAAGTGTGTGACCTGGGCCAGTCAGCACCAAAACCATTAAAATGTGGAAAGCAATAACCAGTACATAAATATTATGTGATGTCATTTTTGGTTCCTGTACAGGAAAAGCAGACCAAGAGGAGTTATATATGCAAATCCTCACCTTTACATATTCAGAATTTCTGCTGTTTACTTTTAAACCGCCTCACAGTGTTCTAAAAATGGCAGATAGAAAAAAGCCTCAAATCAGTCAAGCACTTAGGAATTTTGCATTGGGAGAATATTGGCAGTTTATTGTGAAATAAACACCAAGTATTTAAATTCAAACCAGGTCAATACGGACGTTTCTTAAACAAAATGTCAGTCATTAAAGAGGCCCATGTGTCTCTGCTTAAAGTCCCTGTTTTGCTTTAACTAGGCCCTAGAAGCAAGGCTTTCTGGGAGCTCCATGCACAACATCCACGTGAGACACTGAGCCCAATAGAGGAGAGAATCGCGTTTCCCATCTTCCCCCAGGTCTGGAGCGGAGCCCCGTGATAGGTCGGGACAGGGGTGTGTGTGTGTGTGTGTGTGTGTGTTTGTCTCCCGATCTAATCTAAGTCGCTGTTACTGTCATGTTTCTCTTACTCCCTCACTGTCCATCCGCATTTTCTCCTCAATCTCGCTGTCATTTGGCAGCTGTCACTCTCCATGTGTATCAACCACTCTTCCCCATGGCCACGACCAAGACCACCCTCCTACACACACACACACACACACACACACACACACACACACACACACACACACACACACACACACACACACACACACACACACACACACACACACACACACAAAAACACATACTACCTTGCTGCTCAGTTATATAGGAGTCAGCTCTTCTAGTAGTAGAGCCATAAAGAACCTATAGGACTGGTTTCCCAGACACAGATGAAACCTTGTCCTGGACTAAAAAGCATAATGAGCATGCGTTTTAATCCAAAATGTTTAATCCTTAGAGTGGACCTGTACAGTTGGGCTAGAGGTTTTTAGAGTTTATTTTTATTTGTATTATTATTATTATTATTTATTTATTTGTACCCCTTTTTTCTCCCCAATTTTTCATGAGATCCAATTGGTAGTTAGAGTCTTGTCCCATCGCTGCAACTCCCGTACGGACTCGGGAGAGGCGAAGGTCGAGAGCCATGCGTCCTCCGAAACACGACCCTGCCAAGCCGCACTGCTTGCTTAACCTGGAAGCCAGCCGCACCAATGTGTCAAAGGAAACACCATACAACTGACGACCGTGTCAGGGTGCATGCGCCCGGCCCGCCACAGGAGTCGCTAGAGCGCGATGGGACAATGACATCCCGGCCCGCCAAGCCCTCCCCTAACCCAGACGACGCTGGGCCAATTGTACGTTGCCTCATGGGTCTCCCGGTCGCAGCCGGCTGCAACACAGCCCAGGATCGAACCTGGATCTGTAGTGACGCCTCAAGCACTGCGATGCAAGCAGATTGACTCAGAGCTACAGTATCACACTGAAACTGAACTTCCTCCATAATGCTGTTGTCGGAAGGAATCGCTACAACAACTCTACACGATGCTGTTAGCTCGCTAGCTAGCTAGTTAAACACAAAGACAAACAATCATAGAGAGAGGCCACAGTCCCGCTGTATTGTCCAGTTAAATCACGTCTAAATACAGGGAAATTGACATCCATAACAAATAACATAGGCATTTTCACCGCGCCGCTGAGGGATATTGTGTTGCTTAGAGTACAAGGCAAATGGTTTGGCTTCCAACAATCACAAAACAAACATCCTCTCCAAGAGCTCTCGCTGCTCGGCCCCATTTCACATGTCTGGGAGGGCTTTGGAAAGTATCTGTAGTTATACACGTTATTGTATGTAACAAGTCTGTAACAAGGTTAGACATAGAGTTGGACAGCTGGTATGCCAGTGTTGGAGGGGAGTAGGCTTACGGAGTGGAACGCAACAGTCAGACAAAAAACATCTAATTCCAACAAGACCAAATGGAAGATGTCAGACCTAGGTCCTAGGTGGTCAGTTTTCCCCCATTTAAATATGAAATATTTAATGCTTTCCTACAGTTTTGTTTTCTTTCTTTTTTCCCTCATAGACCCTTTTCTCGTTCTGATTTAGTGACTTAGAAAAGCCTAGCAGTCCCGTGGAACACACGGCACCTACTAATACAGTGTAGACATTCTTCACGATACGTTTATTGGGGGAGAAAACGTATGCTAGTGAAGGATCGAGGGCAAGGGACGGAGAAGGATAAAGTGACAGAGGCTCAGAGAAAGAGAGGATAGGACAGAGAATGAAGAAAGAGAGGCCTCCTCTGCATTGGTGCTTCCATTGTGAGACGTAAACAATGCCTGTTTTGATAACCTCTGACATCTTTCTACATAGGGCCAATAGTGGTGACAAAGGCTCTTTTTGGGCCTGTTTCAAGTGGCTTGGAGGGCGATAGAAAAGGATTAATTAAATGAAGCTGACTCAAAGAAGACGTATTATAAAGCCCTTTTCATTGGTACTGAGGTGCCTCTAATTTCACAAAAGAAAGAAGGTGGTTGAACCCTAGTGACTCTAGATGGGAACGTGTCAGTGGTGTGAGAGAGAATGGGTGGGTACTGAGATAGGAGTGACCAGACCCTTAGACAGTTACGGTGGACATTTTCTCCAGGTCATTATTGATTATGCAAGGTCATACTTTTGTAATGTATAGCAGAGGAGGTTGGTGGCACCTTAATTGGGGAGTAAAGGCTCATGGTTATGGCTGGAGCGGTATAATGGAATGGTATCAAATACGTCAAACACATGGTTTGATACCGTTCCATTCGCTCCTTTCCAGCCATTATTATGAGCCGTCCTCCCATCAGCAGCCTCCACTGATATATAGATATCAGGTCATGAAAGTATCTGAAATGGTATTGTGTGTGTGTGTGTGTGTGTGTGTGTGTGCATGTGCATGCGTGTTAAGTGAACACATATACTAGCAAGTGATCTGACCAGAGGCAATCCGCAAAATATAAAACAATCAGAGATATGAGAGGCGTGAGGTGTAATTATGAGGGTATGGTCAATGTAATGCATGATATATCTCATAGCTCATTGTATGTCTGTGAATTAGTATTTGATTGTCTTGTGTGATGTGAGTATGTTGTGTCCGTGTGTGTGTATACGTGACTGTTTGTGTGTGTGTGTCTCTGTGATGTGATTGTGTCGGTGTCTTTGTGACATTTGTATATGTGACTGTTGGTGTACATGTGATTCTGTGATGTGTGTGTCTCTGTGTGTGTCTCCGCAATGTGTGTGTGTGTGTGTGTGTGTGTATCTGTGATGTGCCTGAGTTTGTCAGATGCCTCAGTCTGGAGCTGTGGGCCATTTGTCATGGCTGGGAATCATTATGTGTGTGTCCCTGTCCCCGTGCGGTCGGTGTGATCACTGCTGACCCCCCGTGACAGGCACAGCGCCTTCATTATGTCACCAAGGCAGCCCTGTCAGCAGCGCCACTCTCTAACAGTCTGTGTGACACCCCTGGGTGGGACTCCAATCTCTCATCTGGGTGTCCACCTGTCTCTGCCTTGTGTGTGTGTGTGTGTATGTGTGTGTGTGTGTGTGTGTGTGTGTGTGTGTGTGTGTGTGTGTGTGTGTGTGTGTGTGTGTGTGTGTGTGTGTGTGTGTGTGTGTGTGTGTGTGTGTGTGTGTGTGTGTGTGTGTGTGTGCGTGCGTGCGTGCGTGCGTGTGTGCGTGTGTGTGTGTGTGTCAGGGCTTCCATTAGGAAAATGTGGCGCCGGACATTTGACCAGCAACATTTTAATTTACCGGACATTTGACCAGCAACATTTTAATTTACCAGACATTTGAGAAATCTGCCGGACCCATATGCATTGGGTGCATAACCTGATTAGGGCGTCCACCCACGGTTCTCAGAATGACAGAAATTACATTTCGATTATGGTAATTCATATTAACAGAACATGCAAGTCGAGGATGCAATGATGTGCGATCCGTCTTACTGAATTCTGATGTGCACTTTGAAGATGTTAGAATAACTGTCCACATTTACTTTTCCTCAGCCAACAAGATGAGTAACGAACAGCAAAATCACTAGCCTATGTCAATCCCCCATAGTAGAAAAGCTTGCATATTCTATTGGTCAGCTTGTCGAGAAAGAAATAGCTTATTCCAAACAGACCCTGGAACAGTTGTGGGACGATAGATCCCAAATATGTACAACCAGTAGGCCTAGGCTATATAAAAAAATAAAAAATAAACGTTAAAAACCAATGAGTCTGATGCAACAGATCAGAACGTTTAGCTTAAAATGTTGATAAACTATTATTTCTTGACATTATAAATGCAGCAATGTGCACAAAGCATTAGGCTACGCTCAAATGTTAGTTCCATAAGGCAATTAGCATGAAAACAACGTCGTCTAAAGGTCACCGCACATGCCTGGGACAGAGATTAAAATAGTTGAAATGTAGAAAAAGAGGAGATCTAATAGGCTACTTTGAAGCAAGGTAAGACATGCCTCATAATGTATAAAATAATATGTAGGTGTATGCGCTTGTGCATGTGTGTGTGCATCATTTTTGTACATTTCTATCCAGGCACAGGTTTTTGAAAAGAAATCACATTATCACAGTATATTAGTAAAAGTTGATCAAATGATATACCAATTCCCCCAACAGAAATTCATACTGGACACTGACACACTTCCTCCATGGTAGTCTCGCTGTAATCACTAATTATTCAATTATGCCCTGTTAGAGGATGGGTGTTGCCAATGTCTCCGCCCAGGCTATTTACCCCTTGTGCTCTGTCGGGGGGAGACCCCGAGGGCCCTTGTGAGCCTGTGATTAGTGATGTGTCTGCAGAGAGGTGACAGAATCCCTCTTCAAATATTTTGTCTTCATTTTACGGCTACCGAGATGCAATTACAGAGCAGCAGTTCATTACCGCGAGCCGCTTCTTCATGTTTTATGCATGCTCTTCGTTTACCGCTTTATTAATGAGCCAGCTAGGCTGGCCTCCGCCACACTGCAGGCAGCAGGCTGCACTGCGGACACTGGTGTGGTGTGGGTTTGTGGTGGGTGTGTTGGGTGTGTGTGTGGAGGGGGTGGGGGGGGTTGTGTGTGTGTTCACAATAGGTGGTCATTGGTCAGTCTCCCCCCACCCTGCCCTGCCCTCTCCTCTCCCTGCCCGGGTTTCCAGGTGGATCTGGGTTTGGCGGAGGTAGAGGGGATTGGGGAGGGCTAGTAGGGGTGACTAACTGCACCTCCCTCTGCAGAACAAACTCCATCTGCATCCAGCATTGAGACAGATGAGTCCAATTTGGCTCCTTAACTTTTCTGCAGTGTGATGGATGTGTGGCGGCTGTGCGTGGTGAGTGAGAGAGAGGGGGGTGAGGGGGACTCACGCGGCACTCCGCACCCCTCAGCTCTGGCTCGGCCAGGGAGGGAGGGGCACCCGGCCATCGGCAGGTTATTGATGACCTCACAGTGCCACGCCACGCTGGCCAAACCCAAGCTAATAGGCTAACTGGGACACGGTTCTGACTGATTTTCCTCTCACACCGGACCATCTGCACAACTGATGAGTCTTTGATAAGAACGATTCTCCGCAGGCCTTGATAAATATTTTATCAAGCATAATGGAAATTGTCAAATCAATCTAATTGTGTAATACATTATGAAGATATCAAAATTAAACAAAGCACATATGCTATCATTTCATTTTTACGACAGGCAGGCGGCCGGGCACCCGTGGGGTTTCTGGGGGACCTCGGGGCTGGCAGCGCCCACTTTGGATATACGTCTCCCCTGTGCTGCCCATGAGCTGCCTCACACACATTTCATCAACGGATCCATTTCTCAAATGTGGACAACTGTGAGGCATAATTACATTAGGGCCTGATGGCATTTAGCCACAATATCGAGAGAGAGAGCGAGAGAGAGAGAGAGAGTGTGTGCGTGTGTGAATGTGTTACAGAAGTATGGAAGTGATGAATACAAATTCAATCAATTACTGTATCATTTTCTCCTTTAATAAGTATGAAGATAATATTTTCACAGAGTTAGTTATTAGAGGTGAGATGAACTGGATAAATTAGGCTGCATTTAGAAGTACAGTTCTGTTGGTAGTCGTGGAAGATGTGTTTTTTATTTGTGAATGGTAACGATAATTTGTGTGTGTGTGTTTGTGTGCAAAAACAGTATTTAGCTGCATTTTCTCTTTATGTCTTAAAGGGATAAGGTATTGCTGGGTAGCTGTCTGGTGCAATAGAGGGATGGAGGAGAGGAATGGTGGGAGCACTCAGAGTAAACAAATGAAAAGCTTGTGGTGTGTGACATGGAGGGGGAAGACAGAGGCTCATGATGGGATTAATGACCTTTGTCAACACACACACTCCACGTTTTTTACATTTTAGTCATTTAGCAGACGCTCTTATCCAGAGCAACTTACAGTTAGTGAGTGCATACATTTTCATACTGGCCCCCCGTGGGAAACGAACCCACAACCCTGGCGTTGCAAGCGCCATGCCCTACCAACTGAGCTACACGTCACTGCAGAGGAGGAAAGAGCCTAATCAATACCTCCACACGCACAGCACCTTTCTCAAACAAAAAACACACAAATACAATACACACTTTCACACAAACAGCGTCTTTGTCAGAAATTTCAGTCTAATGAAAAATAGATTTATTGGGGGGAAAATAAGCTATCAAGTCCTCTTAGTGTTTTTCTCACCCATTCTCACACGCTTTCACTCTCTTTCCCACCATGTTGTCCTTCCCCTTTACCTCCCTCGTCCCTCCCCTTCCTCCCTCCATGTCTTCCCTCTCTTTCCTCCCGTCCTGCGGGGGCCCCTTGGGGACCGGGGTCAGTAGCTGATGCAGTGGCCCTTTAAACCAGGTCTGATGTATGGCCTGTGGAAACAATGTCAGAGCTTGGTTATTATTCTGTTTGCTTTTGGCTCTGACAGGCGTGAGTTAGCGTCCGACTGGGATACTATCTCATTAGGCCAAATGCTGGAGTAAAACAATCATAAAAATCATTTGGCAACCAGCATCCACTTAGGAGCGTCTGTCACGCAGGTTGATAATAAACTCTGCAAATTGGAGTCAGGGAGAGTGAGTGAGAGGAAGAGATGGAGAGAGAGAGAGGCTCATATGCTCCCTGCCATTAGGGACTCTTAATGATATGAAGTGGTTGTGTTTATATGGAGGTGCCTCTGCCTCTCCATTGATAATATTGATTGTGGTTAGAGAACCCTCAAACCTGGCTTCAGAGTGTGTGTGTGTGTGTGTGTCTGTGTGTGTGTGTGTGTGTGTGTGTGGTGCGTGGTGTGTGTTTATTTGGAAACCTTCTGCATATGCATTAGTATGGATTGTGGTTGGTTTTGTGTGTGGCATGTAAAATGTGTGTGTGTGTGTGTTTATGGTAGGGGAGGAAGCCTACAACAGTGGCTCTGAGGTGTGATCTATATGCATGTCAGCCCTCCCTCTCTTTCCTCCCTCTCTCTCTCTCTCTCTCTCTCTCTCTCTCTCTCTCTCTCTCTCTCTCTCTCTCTCTCTCTCTCTCTCTCTCTCTCTCTCTCTCTCTCTCTCCTGCTCTCTCTCTCTCTCTCTCTCTCTCTCTCTCTCTCTCTCTCTCTCTCTCTCTCACACACACACACTCTCTCTCCCCTTCTCTCGCTCTTCCCCTCCCCACCTCGTCCAAACATACATCTTTATCAAGCGCCTGTTGTCAGACAACATTAGATAATTAATAGGCCATTTGTCAGCCCTGTGAGAAACATGTTAAAATCCCCCTGCGCTGCCGGGATAAATCCAGTTGTCTGCTCAGACGCCTTTGTTGTGTCAGGCTGCCATCGGCGGCACACATTGACCATAAAAAGGGCCTCATTATTAATCACAACTAATGCTAATTAATTAGGTGTCTGTGTCTGCTTGTGTGTCTGTGTGTGTGTGTTCACAAAGGGACCGGGCCTAACTTTCAGTTGTTGTACAGTGTTAATTGGTGGACTTAGCGCAGGGACTTTAATTGAGTGTTTTCCATTGGGAGAGTGGAGGAGTAGTTGACTAACAGGCGGCAGGAGAAAAAACACAAGACAATGTATTCATTAATTAACACGCTCTAAGTGCACTGCTCTGGTCAGGGTTGCACTGTGTGTGTGTGTACGTGTGTACGTGTGTGTATGTATACATTGAGTGTACAAAACATCAAAGACACCTTCCTAATATTGAGTTGCACCCCCGCCCCCCTGCCCTTTGTCCTCAGAACAGACTCAATTCGAGTATGCACTCTACAAGGTGTCAAAAGTTTTCCACAGGGATGCTGGCCCATGTTGACTCCAATGCTTCCCACAGTTGTGTCAAGTTGGCTGGATGTCCTTTGGCTGTTGGACCATTATTGATAATCATCGGAAACTATTGAAAGTGCAAAAATCCAGCAACGTTGACAGTTCTTGACACAAACCGGTGCACCTGGCACCTACTACCATACCCTGTTCAAAGGCATTTAAATATTTAGTCTTACCCATTCACCCTCTGAATGGCACACATACACAATCCATGTCTCAATTGTCTCAAGGCTTAAAAATACTTATTTAACCTGTCTCCTCCCCTTCAGCTACGTTGATTGAAATGGATTTAACAAGTGACATCAATAAGGGACCATAGCTTTCACATGGATTCACCTGGTCAGTCTATGTCATGGAAAGAGCATGTGTTCTTAATGTTTTGTACACTAGTGTACATACGTGTGTGTGTGTGTGTGTGTGTGTGTGTGTGTGTATTTTAGATATTATAAAAAAAGTGTACTTGTCTAAAGTTTGACTATCATTTTAGAGGTTTAAAATGTAGTGCTACCTTATTTAAGCGTCTATAAATGTTTTTCTGTGTACATGTTTGTTGTTCAAGTGCACATACAGTATATATTGTGCTACACATACAGTAAATAGTGTGGTACATACAATGCCTTGTGAAAGTATTCACCCCCCTTGGCATTTTTCCTATTTTGTTACCTTAAAACCTGGAATTAAAATGGATGTTTTGGGGGTTTGTATCATTTGATTTACACAACATGCCTACCACTTTGAAGATGCAAACTATTTTTTATTGTGAAACAAACAAGAAATAAGACAGAAAAACAGAAAACTTGAGCGTGCATAACTATTCACCCCCCCCAAAGTCAATACTTTGTAGAGCCACCTTTTGCAGCAATTACAGCTGCAAGTCTCTTGGGGTATGTCTCTATAAGCTTGGCACATCTAGCCACTGGGATTTTTTCAAGGCAAAACTGCTCCAGCTCCATCAAGTTGGATGGGTTCCGCTGGTGTACAGCAATCTTTAAGTCATACCACAGATTCTCAATTGGATTGAGGTCTGGGCTTTGACTAGGCCATTCCAAGACATTTAAATGTTTCCTCTTAAACCACTCGAGTGTTGCTTTAGCAGTATGCTTAGTGTCCCAGTCTGAAATCTCTGGAAGACTGAAACAGGTTTCCCTCAAGAATTTCCCTGTATTTAGCGCCATCCATCATTCCTTCAATTCTGACCAGTTTCCCAGTCCCTGCCGATGAAAAACATCCCCACAGCATGATGCTGCCACCACCATGCTTCACTGTGGGGATGGTGTTGTCGGGGTGATGAGAGGTGTTGGGTTTGCGCCAGGCATAGAGTTTTCCTTGATGGCCAAAAAGCTCAATTTTAGTCTCATCTGACCAGAGTACCTTCTTCCATATGTTTGGGGAGTCTCCCACATGCCTTTTGACGAACACCAAATGTGCTTGCTTATTTTTTTCTTTAAGCAATAGCTTTTTTTCTGGCAACTCTTCCGTAAAGCCCAGCTCTGTGGAGCGTACAGCTTAAAGTGGTCCTATGGACAGATACTCCAATCTCCGCTGTGGAGCTTTGCAGCTCCTTCAGGGTTATCTTTGGTCTCTATGTTGCCTCTCTTATTAATGCCCTCCTTGCCTGGTCTGTGAGTTTTGGTGGGCGGCAGGTTTGTTGTGGTGCCATATTCTTTCCATTTTATAATTATGGATTTAATGGTGCTCCGTGGGATGTTCAAAGTTTCTGATATTTTTTAAAAACCCAACGCTGATCTGTCCTTCTCCACAACTTTGTCCCTGACCTGTTTGGAGAGCTCCTTGGTCTTCGTGGTGCCACTTGCTTGGTGGTGCCCCTTGCTTAGTGGTGTTGCAGCCTTTCAGAACAGGTGTATATATACTGAGATCATGTGACAGATCATGTGACACTTAGATTGCACACAGGTGGACTTTATTTAACTAATTATGTGACTTCTGAAGGTAATTGGTTGCACCAGATCTTATTTAAGGGCTTCATAGCAAAGGGGGTGAATACACATGCACGCACCACATTTCCGTTATTTATTTTTTAGAATTTTTTGAAACAAGTTATTTTTTTCATTTCACTTCACCAATTTGGACTATTTTGTGTATGTCCATTACATGAAATCCAAATACATATCCATTTACATTACAGGTTGTAATGCAACAAAATAGGAAAAACGCCAAGGGGGACGAATACTTTTGCAAGGCACTGTATAAAGTACATAATGTGGGTTATTTTGCTTGCCGTCAGTGTACTCGACTCGATGTGTTTCCTTGGTTGAGTGACATCTCTTTACCCCTGCTCTTTCTCTGCTGAGCTGTTGAGTTTTTGGCTCCTATTGGAGTTCCTGTTCGGGCCCCTGTTGGCCCCTGGAGGCCCCTCCATCGCTCAGCCTCCGAGTAAGCTCAGTATGCCCAGTGGAACCCCAGGATTCCCACAAAGCAGCACTAAGGCCTTCATTAAGACACAAAGCCACAGTTAATTATGAAGCTTACTGCTGCTCACCGGGGCACAGGCTCACAGCGCTCTCACAACGCACTCACAACGCTCTTACAACGCTTTCACAATGCTCTCATCTCAAAACCCCGGAAAGGAAACAATCATAAATACACTGTAATTACTAGTATTTAAGGAAATATAAATAAACTATTCTTAACTGTCAGAGTTTCAATTCAAAACCCCATTAGGGGACTCCCATTCAGAACCTTTTGAGATGTTGGTTGTTGCATGCTCTCTCTCTCTCTCTCTCTCTCTCTCTCTCTCTCTCTCTCTCTCTCTCTCTCTCTCTCTCTCTCGCTCGTTCTGTCTCGCTCTTTCTCATTCTCTCTCTCTCCCCCTCTTTCCGTCTCTCTCCCTCTCTTGGTTTGGTTCCCTCTGTATAACAGTATGTATTGGTCAGCCTTGGTATGATGATACCACTATGATGTTATAGTGTGTCTGTGAATTTAACCAGGAT
>NW_028156278.1:0-50000 GCF_964263955.1 Coregonus lavaretus
TGTACCAGCTACAGCTCCTTCTGGTGGACCACCTGGTCTCCATGGACTGTACCAGCTACAGCTCCTTCTGGTGGACCACCTGGTCTCCATGGACTGTACCAGCTACAGCTCCTTCTGGGGAGTGGACCACCTGGTCTCCATGGACTGTACCAGCTACAGCCCCTTCTGGTGAGCGGACCACCTGGTCTCCATGGACTGTACCAGCTACATCTCCTTCTGGTGGACCACCAAGCTAGATAGCGGTGTGTGCTAGACTAGTAGAGGCCGTTGGGCAGTGACTTCACCTGAGAAGAACTGGGAACTGTGGCCTTGGACCTTGTTCTGTTTGTTACATCATAGTGACTCTACTGCATACAGCCAGCCCTGGAACATCTCTATAGTTACAGGTAGGGTGTTGACCTGTCTCTCTCTAGTTACAGGTAGGGTGTTGACCTGTCTCTCTCTAGTTACAGGTAGGGTGTTGACCTGTCTCTCTCTAGTTACAGGTAGGGTGTTGACCTGTCTCTCTCTAGTTACAGGTAGGGTGTTGACCTGTCTCTCTATAGTTACAGGTAGGGTGTTGACCTGTCTCTCTATAGTTACAGGTAGGGTGTTGACCTGTCTCTCTCTAGTTACAGGTAGGGTGTTGACCTGTCTCTCTCTAGTTACAGGTAGGGTGTTGACCTGTCTCTCTATAGTTACAGGTAGGGTGTTGACCTGTCTCTCTATAGTTACAGGTAGGATGTTGACCTGTCTCTCTCTAGTTACAGGTAGGGTGTTGACCTGTCTCTCTCTAGTTACAGGTAGGGTGTTGACCTGTCTCTCTCTAGTTACAGGTAGGGTGTTGACCTGTCTCTCTCTAGTTACAGGTAGGGTGTTGACCTGTCTCTCTCTAGTTACAGGTAGGGTGTTGACCTGTCTCTCTATAGTTACAGGTAGGGTGTTGACCTGTCTCTCTATAGTTACAGGTAGGGTGTTGACCTGTCTCTCTATAGTTACAGGTAGGGTGTTGACCTGTCTCTCTATAGTTACAGGTAGGGTGTTGACCTGTCTCTCTATAGTTACAGGTAGGGTGTTGACCTGTCTCTCTATAGTTACAGGTAGGGTGTTGACCTGTCTCTCTCTAGTTACAGGTAGGGTGTTGACCTGTCTCTCTATAGTTACAGGTAGGGTGTTGACCTGTCTCTCTATAGTTACAGGTAGGGTGTTGACCTGTCTCTCTATAGTTACAGGTAGGGTGTTGACCTGTCTCTCTATAGTTACAGGTAGGGTGTTGACCTGTCTCTCTATAGTTACAGGTAAGGTGTTGACCTGTCTCTCTATAGTTACAGGTAGGGTGTTGACCTGTCTCTCTATAGTTACAGGTAGGGTGTTGACCTGTCTCTCTCTAGTTACAGGTAGGGTGTTGACCTGTCTCTCTCTAGTTACAGGTAGGGTGTTGACCTGTCTCTCTCTAGTTACAGGTAGGGTGTTGACCTGTCTCTCTCCAGTTACAGGTAGGGTGTTGACCTGTCTCTCTCTAGTTACAGGTAGGGTGTTGACCTGTCTTTCTCTAGTTACAGGTAGGGTGTTGACCTGTCTCTCTATAGTTACAGGTAGGGTGTTGACCTGTCTCTCTATAGTTACAGGTAGGGTGTTGACCTGTCTCTCTATAGTTACAGGTAGGGTGTTGACCTGTCTCTCTATAGTTACAGGTAGGGTGTTGACCTGTCTCTCTCTAGTTACAGGTAGGGTGTTGACCTGTCTCTCTCTAGTTACAGGTAGGGTGTTGACCTGTCTCTCTCTAGTTACAGGTAGGGTGTTGACCTGTCTCTCTCTAGTTACAGGTAGGGTGTTGACCTGTCTCTCTCTAGTTACAGGTAGGGTGTTGACCTGTCTCTCTCTAGTTACAGGTAGGGTGTTGACCTGTCTCTCTCTAGTTACAGGTAGGGTGTTGACCTGTCTCTCTCTAGTTACAGGTAGGGTGTTGACCTGTCTCTCTCTAGTTACAGGTAGGGTGTTGACCTGTCTCTCTCTAGTTACAGGTAGGGTGTTGACCTGTCTCTCTCTAGTTACAGGTAGGGTGTTGACCTGTCTCTCTCTAGTTACAGGTAGGGTGTTGACCTGTCTCTCTCTAGTTACAGGTAGGGTGTTGACCTGTCTCTCTCTAGTTACAGGTAGGGTGTTGACCTGTCTCTCTCTAGTTACAGGTAGGGTGTTGACCTGTCTCTCTCTAGTTACAGGTTGGGTGTTGACCTGTCTCTCTCTAGTTACAGGTGGGGTGTTGACCTGTCTCTCTCTAGTTACAGGTGGGGTGTTGACCTGTCTCTCTCTAGTTACAGGTGGGGTGTTGACCTGTCTCTCTCTAGTTACAGGTGGGGTGTTGACCTGTCTCTCTCTAGTTACAGGTAGGGTGTTGACCTGTCTCTCTCTAGTTACAGGTAGGGTGTTGACCTGTCTCTCTCTAGTTACAGGTAGGGTGTTGACCTGTCTCTCTCTAGTTACAGGTAGGGTGTTGACCTGTCTCTCTCTAGTTACAGGTAGGGTGTTGACCTGTCTCTCTCTAGTTACAGGTAGGGTGTTGACCTGTCTCTCTCTAGTTACAGGTAGGGTGTTGACCTGTCTCTCTCTAGTTACAGGTAGGGTGTTGACCTGTCTCTCTCTAGTTACAGGTAGGGTGTTGACCTGTCTCTCTATAGTTACAGGTAGGGTGTTGACCTGTCTCTCTATAGTTACAGGTAGGGTGTTGACCTGTCTCTCTATAGTTACAGGTAGGGTGTTGACCTGTCTCTCTATAGTTACAGGTAGGGTGTTGACCTGTCTCTCTCTAGTTACAGGTAGGGTGTTGACCTGTCTCTCTCTAGTTACAGGTAGGGTGTTGACCTGTCTCTCTATAGTTACAGGTAGGGTGTTGACCTGTCTCTCTCTAGTTACAGGTAGGGTGTTGACCTGTCTCTCTCTAGTTACAGGTAGGGTGTTGACCTGTCTCTCTCTAGTTACAGGTAGGGTGTTGACCTGTCTCTCTATAGTTACAGGTAGGGTGTTGACCTGTCTCTCTATAGTTACAGGTAGGGTGTTGACCTGTCTCTCTATAGTTACAGGTAGGGTGTTGACCTGTCTCTCTATAGTGACAGGTAGGGTGTTGACCTGTCTCTCTAGTGACAGGTAGGGTGTTGACCTGTCTCTCTCTAGTTACAGGTAGGGTGTTGACCTGTCTCTCTCTAGTTACAGGTAGGGTGTTGACCAGTCTCTCTCTAGTTACAGGTAGGGTGTTGACCTGTCTCTCTATAGTTACAGGTAGGGTGTTGACCTGTCTCTCTATAGTTACAGGTAGGGTGTTGACCTGTCTCTCTCTAGTTACAGGTAGGGTGTTGACCTGTCTCTCTCTAGTTACAGGTAGGGTGTTGACCTGTCTCTCTATAGTTACAGGTAGGGTGTTGACCTGTCTCGCTATAGTTACAGGTAGGGTGTTGACCTGTCTCTCTCTAGTTACAGGTAGGGTGTTGACCTGTCTCTCTCTAGTTACAGGTAGGGTGTTGACCTGTCTCTCTCTAGTTACAGGTAGGGTGTTGACCTGTCTCTCTCTAGTTACAGGTAGGGTGTTGACCTGTCTCTCTCTAGTTACAGGTAGGGTGTTGACCTGTCTCTCTCTAGTTACAGGTAGGGTGTTGACCTGTCTCTCTCTAGTTACAGGTAGGGTGTTGACCTGTCTCTCTCTAGTTACAGGTAGGGTGTTGACCTGTCTCTCTCTAGTTACAGGTAGGGTGTTGACCTGTCTCTCTCTAGTTACAGGTAGGGTGTTGACCTGTCTCTCTCTAGTTACAGGTAGGGTGTTGACCTGTCTCTCTCTAGTTACAGGTAGGGTGTTGACCTGTCTCTCTATAGTTACAGGTAGGGTGTTGACCTGTCTCTCTATAGTTACAGGTAGGGTGTTGACCTGTCTCTCTCTAGTTACAGGTAGGGTGTTGACCTGTCTCTCTCTAGTTACAGGTAGGTTGTTGACCTGTCTCTCTCTAGTTACAGGTAGGGTGTTGACCTGTCTCTCTATAGTTACAGGTAGGGTGTTGACCTGTCTCTCTATAGTTACAGGTAGGGTGTTGACCTGTCTCTCTCTAGTTACAGGTAGGGTGTTGACCTGTCTCTCTCTAGTTACAGGTAGGGTGTTGACCTGTCTCTCTCTAGTTACAGGTAGGGTGTTGACCTGTCTCTCTCTAGTTACAGGTAGGGTGTTGACCTGTCTCTCTCTAGTTACAGGTAGGGTGTTGACCTGTCTCTCTCTAGTTACAGGTAGGGTGTTGACCTGTCTCTCTATATTTACAGGTAGGGTGTTGACCTGTCTCTATAGTTACAGGTAGGGTGTTGACCTGTCTCTCTATAGTTACAGGTAGGGTGTTGACCTGTCTCTCTATAGTTACAGGTAGGGTGTTGACCTGTCTCTCTATAGTTACAGGTAGGGTGTTGACTTGTCTCTCTCTAGTTACAGGTAGGGTGTTGACCTGTCTCTCTCTAGTTACAGGTAGGGTGTTGACCTGTCTCTCTCTAGTTACAGGTAGGGTGTTGACCTGTCTCTCTCTAGTTACAGGTAGGGTGTTGACCTGTCTCTCTCTAGTTACAGGTAGGGTGTTGACCTGTCTCTCTCTAGTTACAGGTAGGGTGTTGACCTGTCTCTCTATAGTTACAGGTAGGGTGTTGACCTGTCTCTCTATAGTTACAGGTAGGATGTTGACCTGTCTCTCTATAGTTACAGGTAGGGTGTTGACCTGTCTCTCTCTAGTTACAGGTAGGGTGTTGACCTGTCTCTCTCTAGTTACAGGTAGGGTGTTGACCTGTCTCTCTCTAGTTACAGGTAGGTTGTTGACCTGTCTCTCTCTAGTTACAGGTAGGGTGTTGACCTGTCTCTCTATAGTTACAGGTAGGGTGTTGACCTGTCTCTCTCTAGTTACAGGTAGGGTGTTGACCTGTCTCTCTATAGTTACAGGTAGGGTGTTGACCTGTCTCTCTATAGTGACAGGTAAGGTGTTGACCTGTCTCTCTATAGTTACAGGTAGGGTGTTGACCTGTCTCTCTATAGTTACAGGTAGGGTGTTGACCTGTCTCTCTAGTTACAGGTAGGGTGTTGACCTGTCTCTCTCTAGTTACAGGTAGGGTGTTGACCTGTCTCTCTATAGTTACAGGTAGGGTGTTGACCTGTCTCTCTATAGTTACAGGTAGGGTGTTGACCTGTCTCTCTCTAGTTACAGGTAGGGTGTTGACCTGTCTCTCTCTCTAGTTACAGGTAGGGTGTTGACCTGTCTCTCTATAGTTACAGGTAGGGTGTTGACCTGTCTCTCTATATTTACAGGTAGGGTGTTGACCTGTCTCTCTCTAGTTACAGGTAGGGTGTTGACCTGTCTCTCTCTAGTTACAGGTAGGGTGTTGACCTGTCTCTCTCTCTAGTTACAGGTAGGGTGTTGACCTGTCTCTCTATAGTTACAGGTAGGGTGTTGACCTGTCTCTCTATAGTTACAGGTAGGGTGTTGACCTGTCTCTCTATAGTTACAGGTAGGGTGTTGACCTGTCTCTCTATAGTTACAGGTAGGGTGTTGACCTGTCTCTCTATAGTTACAGGTAGGGTGTTGACCTGTCTCTCTATAGTTACAGGTAGGGTGTTGACCTGTCTCTCTATAGTTACAGGTAGGGTGTTGACCTGTCTCTCTCTAGTTACAGGTAGGGTGTTGACCTGTCTCTCTATAGTTACAGGTAGGGTGTTGACCTGTCTCTCTATAGTTACAGGTAGGGTGTTGACCTGTCTCTCTATAGTTACAGGTAGGGTGTTGACCTGTCTCTCTCTAGTTACAGGTAGGGTGTTGACCTGTCTCTCTCTAGTTACAGGTAGGGTGTTGACCTGTCTCTCTCTAGTTACAGGTAGGGTGTTGACCTGTCTCTCTCTAGTTACAGGTAGGGTGTTGATCTGTCTCTCTCTCTAGTTACAGGTAGGGTGTTGACCTGTCTCTCTATAGTTACAGGTAGGGTTTTGACCTGTCTCTCTATAGTTACAGGTAGGGTGTTGACCTGTCTCTCTATAGTTACAGGTAGGGTGTTGACCTGTCTCTCTATAGTTACAGGTAGGGTGTTGACCTGTCTCTCTATAGTTACAGGTAGGGTGTTGACCTGTCTCTCTATAGTTACAGGTAGGGTGTTGACCTGTCTCTCTATAGTTACAGGTAGGGTGTTGACCTGTCTCTCTATAGTTACAGGTAGGGTGTTGACCTGTCTCTCTATAGTTACAGGTAGGGTGTTGACCTGTCTCTCTATAGTTACAGGTAGGGTGTTGACCTGTCTCTCTATAGTTACAGGTAGGGTGTTGACCTGTCTCTCTATAGTTACAGGTAGGGTGTTGACCTGTCTCTCTATAGTTACAGGTAGGGTGTTGACCTGTCTCTCTCTAGTTACAGGTAGGGTGTTGACCTGTCTCTATAGTTACAGGTAGGGTGTTGACCTGTCTCTCTATAGTTACAGGTAGGGTGTTGACCTGTCTCTCTATAGTTACAGGTAGGGTGTTGACCTGTCTCTCTCTAGTTACAGGTAGGGTGTTGACTGTCTCTCTCTAGTTACAGGTAGGGTGTTGACCTGTCTCTCTCTAGTTACAGGTAGGGTGTTGACCTGTCTCTCTATAGTTACAGGTAGGGTGTTGACCTGTCTCTCTCTAGTTACAGGTAGGGTGTTGACCTGTCTCTCTCTAGTTACAGGTAGGGTGTTGACCTGTCTCTCTCTCTAGTTACAGGTAGGGTGTTGACCTGTCTCTCTCTCTAGTTACAGGTAGGGTGTTGACCTGTCTCTCTATAGTTACAGGTAGGGTGTTGACCTGTCTCTCTATAGTTACAGGTAGGGTGTTGACCTGTCTCTCTATAGTTACAGGTAGGGTGTTGACCTGTCTCTCTATAGTTACAGGTAGGGTGTTGACCTGTCTCTCTATAGTTACAGGTAGGGTGTTGACCTGTCTCTCTATAGTTACAGGTAGGGTGTTGACCTGTCTCTCTATAGTTACAGGTAGGGTGTTGACCTGTCTCTCTCTAGTTACAGGTAGGGTGTTGACCTGTCTCTCTATAGTTACAGGTAGGGTGTTGACCTGTCTCTCTCTATAGTTACAGGTAGGGTGTTGACCTGTCTCTCTCTATAGTTACAGGTAGGGTGTTGACCTGTCTCTCTCTATAGTTACAGGTAGGGTGTTGACCTGTCTCTCTCTAGTTACAGGTAGGGTGTTGACCTGTCTCTCTAGTTACAGGTAGGGTGTTGACCTGTCTCTCTATAGTTACAGTAGGGTGTTGACCTGTCTCTCTCTAGTTACAGGTAGGGTGTTGACCTGTCTCTCTCTAGTTACAGGTAGGGTGTTGACCTGTCTCTCTCTAGTTACAGGTAGGGTGTTGACCTGTCTCTCTCTAGTTACAGGTAGGGTGTTGACCTGTCTCTCTAGTTACAGGTAGGGTGTTGACCTGTCTCTCTATAGTTACAGGTAGGGTGTTGACCTGTCTCTCTATAGTGACAGGTAGGGTGTTGACCTGTCTCTCTCTAGTTACAGGTAGGGTGTTGACCTGTCTCTCTCTAGTTACAGGTAGGGTGTTGACCTGTCTCTCTCTAGTTACAGGTAGGGTGTTGACCTGTCTCTCTATAGTTACAGGTAGGGTGTTGACCTGTCTCTCTCTAGTTACAGGTAGGGTGTTGACCTGTCTCTCTCTATAGTTACAGGTAGGGTGTTGACCTGTCTCTCTCTATAGTTACAGGTAGGGTGTTGACCTGTCTCTCTCTAGTTACAGGTAGGGTGTTGACCTGTCTCTCTAGTTACAGGTAGGGTGTTGACCTGTCTCTCTATAGTTACAGGTAGGGTGTTGACCTGTCTCTCTATAGTTACAGGTAGGGTGTTGACCTGTCTCTCTATAGTTACAGGTAGGGTGTTGACCTGTCTCTCTCTATTTACAGGTAGGGTGTTGACCTGTCTCTCTCTAGTTACAGGTAGGGTGTTGACCTGTCTCTCTCTAGTTACAGGTAGGGTGTTGACCTGTCTCTCTCTAGTTACAGGTAGGGTGTTGACCTGTCTCTCTCTAGTTACAGGTAGGGTGTTGACCTGTCTCTCTCTAGTTACAGGTAGGGTGTTGACCTGTCTCTCTAGTTACAGGTAGGGTGTTGACCTGTCTCTCTATAGTTACAGGTAGGGTGTTGACCTGTCTCTCTATAGTGACAGGTAAGGTGTTGACCTGTCTCTCTATAGTTACAGGTAGGGTGTTGACCTGTCTCTCTATAGTTACAGGTAGGGGTGTTGACCTGTCTCTCTAGTTACAGGTAGGGTGTTGACCTGTCTCTCTCTAGTTACAGGTAGGGTGTTGACCTGTCTCTCTATAGTTACAGGTAGGGTGTTGACCTGTCTCTCTATAGTTACAGGTAGGGTGTTGACCTGTCTCTCTCTAGTTACAGGTAGGGTGTTGACCTGTCTCTCTCTAGTTACAGGTAGGGTGTTGACCTGTCTCTCTATAGTTACAGGTAGGGTGTTGACCTGTCTCTCTATATTTACAGGTAGGGTGTTGACCTGTCTCTCTCTAGTTACAGGTAGGGTGTTGACCTGTCTCTCTCTAGTTACAGGTAGGGTGTTGACCTGTCTCTCTCTCTAGTTTACAGGTAGGGTGTTGACCTGTCTCTCTATAGTTACAGGTAGGGTGTTGACCTGTCTCTCTATAGTTACAGGTAGGGTGTTGACCTGTCTCTCTATAGTTACAGGTAGGGTGTTGACCTGTCTCTCTATAGTTACAGGTAGGGTGTTGACCTGTCTCTCTATAGTTACAGGTAGGGTGTTGACCTGTCTCTCTCTAGTTACAGGTAGGGTGTTGACCTGTCTCTCTATAGTTACAGGTAGGGTGTTGACCTGTCTCTCTCTAGTTACAGGTAGGGTGTTGACCTGTCTCTCTATAGTTACAGGTAGGGTGTTGACCTGTCTCTCTATAGTTACAGGTAGGGTGTTGACCTGTCTCTCTATAGTTACAGGTAGGGTGTTGACCTGTCTCTCTCTAGTTACAGGTAGGGTGTTGACCTGTCTCTCTCTAGTTACAGGTAGGGTGTTGACCTGTCTCTCTCTAGTTACAGGTAGGGTGTTGACCTGTCTCTCTCTAGTTACAGGTAGGGTGTTGATCTGTCTCTCTCTCTAGTTACAGGTAGGGTGTTGACCTGTCTCTCTATAGTTACAGGTAGGGTTTTGACCTGTCTCTCTATAGTTACAGGTAGGGTGTTGACCTGTCTCTCTATAGTTACAGGTAGGGTGTTGACCTGTCTCTCTATAGTTACAGGTAGGGTGTTGACCTGTCTCTCTATAGTTACAGGTAGGGTGTTGACCTGTCTCTCTATAGTTACAGGTAGGGTGTTGACCTGTCTCTCTATAGTTACAGGTAGGGTGTTGACCTGTCTCTCTATAGTTACAGGTAGGGTGTTGACCTGTCTCTCTATAGTTACAGGTAGGGTGTTGACCTGTCTCTCTATAGTTACAGGTAGGGTGTTGACCTGTCTCTCTATAGTTACAGGTAGGGTGTTGACCTGTCTCTCTATAGTTACAGGTAGGGTGTTGACCTGTCTCTCTCTAGTTACAGGTAGGGTGTTGACCTGTCTCTATAGTTACAGGTAGGGTGTTGACCTGTCTCTCTATAGTTACAGGTAGGGTGTTGACCTGTCTCTCTATAGTTACAGGTAGGGTGTTGACCTGTCTCTCTCTAGTTACAGGTAGGGTGTTGACCTGTCTCTCTCTAGTTACAGGTAGGGTGTTGACCTGTCTCTCTCTAGTTACAGGTAGGGTGTTGACCTGTCTCTCTATAGTTACAGGTAGGGTGTTGACCTGTCTCTCTATAGTTACAGGTAGGGTGTTGACCTGTCTCTCTCTAGTTACAGGTAGGGTGTTGACCTGTCTCTCTCTAGTTACAGGTAGGGTGTTGACCTGTCTCTCTCTCTAGTTACAGGTAGGGTGTTGACCTGTCTCTCTCTCTAGTTACAGGTAGGGTGTTGACCTGTCTCTCTATAGTTACAGGTAGGGTGTTGACCTGTCTCTCTATAGTTACAGGTAGGGTGTTGACCTGTCTCTCTATAGTTACAGGTAGGGTGTTGACCTGTCTCTCTATAGTTACAGGTAGGGTGTTGACCTGTCTCTCTATAGTTACAGGTAGGGTGTTGACCTGTCTCTCTATAGTTACAGGTAGGGTGTTGACCTGTCTCTCTATAGTTACAGGTAGGGTGTTGACCTGTCTCTCTCTAGTTACAGGTAGGGTGTTGACCTGTCTCTCTCTAGTTACAGGTAGGGTGTTGACCTGTCTCTCTATAGTTACAGGTAGGGTGTTGACCTGTCTCTCTCTATAGTTACAGGTAGGGTGTTGACCTGTCTCTCTCTATAGTTACAGGTAGGGTGTTGACCTGTCTCTCTCTATAGTTACAGGTAGGGTGTTGACCTGTCTCTCTCTAGTTACAGGTAGGGTGTTGACCTGTCTCTCTAGTTACAGGTAGGGTGTTGACCTGTCTCTCTATAGTTACAGGTAGGGTGTTGACCTGTCTCTCTCTAGTTACAGGTAGGGTGTTGACCTGTCTCTCTCTAGTTACAGGTAGGGTGTTGACCTGTCTCTCTCTAGTTACAGGTAGGGTGTTGACCTGTCTCTCTCTAGTTACAGGTAGGGTGTTGACCTGTCTCTCTAGTTACAGGTAGGGTGTTGACCTGTCTCTCTATAGTTACAGGTAGGGTGTTGACCTGTCTCTCTATAGTGACAGGTAGGGTGTTGACCTGTCTCTCTATAGTTACAGGTAGGGTGTTGACCTGTCTCTCTATAGTTACAGGTAGGGTGTTGACCTGTCTCTCTAGTTACAGGTAGGGTGTTGACCTGTCTCTCTCTAGTTACAGGTAGGGTGTTGACCTGTCTCTCTATAGTTACAGGTAGGGTGTTGACCTGTCTCTCTATAGTTACAGGTAGGGTGTTGACCTGTCTCTCTCTAGTTACAGGTAGGGTGTTGACCTGTCTCTCTCTCTAGTTACAGGTAGGGTGTTGACCTGTCTCTCTATAGTTACAGGTAGGGTGTTGACCTGTCTCTCTATATTTACAGGTAGGGTGTTGACCTGTCTCTCTCTAGTTACAGGTAGGGTGTTGACCTGTCTCTCTCTAGTTACAGGTAGGGTGTTGACCTGTCTCTCTCTCTAGTTACAGGTAGGGTGTTGACCTGTCTCTCTATAGTTACAGGTAGGGTGTTGACCTGTCTCTCTATAGTTACAGGTAGGGTGTTGACCTGTCTCTCTATAGTTACAGGTAGGGTGTTGACCTGTCTCTCTATAGTTACAGGTAGGGTGTTGACCTGTCTCTCTATAGTTACAGGTAGGGTGTTGACCTGTCTCTCTATAGTTACAGGTAGGGTGTTGACCTGTCTCTCTATAGTTACAGGTAGGGTGTTGACCTGTCTCTCTATAGTTACAGGTAGGGTGTTGACCTGTCTCTCTCTAGTTACAGGTAGGGTGTTGACCTGTCTCTCTATAGTTACAGGTAGGGTGTTGACCTGTCTCTCTCTAGTTACAGGTAGGGTGTTGACCTGTCTCTCTATAGTTACAGGTAGGGTGTTGACCTGTCTCTCTATAGTTACAGGTAGGGTGTTGACCTGTCTCTCTATAGTTACAGGTAGGGTGTTGACCTGTCTCTCTCTAGTTACAGGTAGGGTGTTGACCTGTCTCTCTCTCTAGTTACAGGTAGGGTGTTGACCTGTCTCTCTCTAGTTACAGGTAGGGTGTTGACCTGTCTCTCTCTAGTTACAGGTAGGGTGTTGACCTGTCTCTCTCTAGTTACAGGTAGGGTGTTGACCTGTCTCTCTATAGTTACAGGTAGGGTGTTGACCTGTCTCTCTCTAGTTACAGGTAGGGTGTTGACCTGTCTCTCTCTAGTTACAGGTAGGGTGTTGACCTGTCTCTCTCTAGTTACAGGTAGGGTGTTGACCTGTCTCTCTATAGTTACAGGTAGGGTGTTGACCTGTCTCTCTATAGTTACAGGTAGGGTGTTGACCTGTCTCTCTCTAGTTACAGGTAGGGTGTTGACCTGTCTCTCTCTAGTTACAGGTAGGGTGTTGACCTGTCTCTCTATAGTTACAGGTAGGGTGTTGACCTGTCTCTCTATAGTTACAGGTAGGGTGTTGACCTGTCTCTCTATAGTTACAGGTAGGGTGTTGACCTGTCTCTCTATAGTTACAGGTAGGGTGTTGACCTGTCTCTCTATAGTTACAGGTAGGGTGTTGACCTGTCTCTCTATAGTTACAGGTAGGGTGTTGACCTGTCTCTCTATAGTTACAGGTAGGGTGTTGACCTGTCTCTCTATAGTTACAGGTAGGGTGTTGACCTGTCTCTCTATAGTTACAGGTAGGGTGTTGACCTGTCTCTCTCTATAGTTACAGGTAGGGTGTTGACCTGTCTCTCTCTATAGTTACAGGTAGGGTGTTGACCTGTCTCTCTATAGTTACAGGTAGGGTGTTGACCTGTCTCTCTCTAGTTACAGGTAGGGTGTTGACCTGTCTCTCTCTAGTTACAGGTAGGGTGTTGACCTGTCTCTCTCTATAGTTACAGGTAGGGTGTTGACCTGTCTCTCTCTATAGTTACAGGTAGGGTGTTGACCTGTCTCTCTCTAGTTACAGGTAGGGTGTTGACCTGTCTCTCTCTATAGTTACAGGTAGGGTGTTGACCTGTCTCTCTCTAGTTACAGGTAGGGTGTTGACCTTTCTCTCTCTAGTTACAGGTAGGGTGTTGACCTGTCTCTCTCTAGTTACAGGTAGGGTGTTGACCTGTCTCTCTCTAGTTACAGGTAGGGTGTTGACCTGTCTCTCTCTATAGTTACAGGTAGGGTGTTGACCTGTCTCTCTCTAGTTACAGGTAGGGTGTTGACCTGTCTCTCTAGTTACAGGTAGGGTGTTGACCTGTCTCTCTCTAGTTACAGGTAGGGTGTTGACCTGTCTCTCTATAGTTACAGGTAGGGTGTTGACCTGTCTCTCTATAGTTACAGGTAGGGTGTTGACCTGTCTCTCTATAGTTACAGGTAGGGTGTTGACCTGTCTCTCTATAGTTACAGGTAGGGTGTTGACCTGTCTCTCTCTATAGTTACAGGTAGGGTGTTGACCTGTCTCTCTATAGTTACAGGTAGGGTGTTGACCTGTCTCTCTCTAGTTACAGGTAGGGTGTTGACCTGTCTCTCTCTAGTTACAGGTAGGGTGTTGACCTGTCTCTCTCTAGTTACAGGTAGGGTGTTGACCTGTCTCTCTCTATAGTTACAGTTAGGGTGTTGACCTGTCTCTCTATAGTTACAGGTAGGGTGTTGACCTGTCTCTCTCTAGTTACAGGTAGGGTGTTGACCTGTCTCTCTCTAGTTACAGGTAGGGTGTTGACCTGTCTCTCTCTAGTTACAGGTAGGGTGTTGACCTATCTCTCTCTATAGTTACAGGTAGGGTGTTGACCTGTCTCTCTCTAGTTACAGGTAGGGTGTTGACCTGTCTCTCTAGTTACAGGTAGGGTGTTGACCTGTCTCTCTCTAGTTACAGGTAGGGTGTTGACCTGTCTCTCTATAGTTACAGGTAGGGTGTTGACCTGTCTCTCTATAGTTACAGGTAGGGTGTTGACCTGTCTCTCTCTAGTTACAGGTAGGGTGTTGACCTGTCTCTCTATAGTTACAGGTAGGGTGTTGACCTGTCTCTCTCTAGTTACAGGTAGGGTGTTGACCTGTCTCTCTCTAGTTACAGGTAGGGTGTTGACCTGTCTCTCTCTAGTTACAGGTAGGGTGTTGACCTGTCTCTCTAGTTACAGGTAGGGTGTTGACCTGTCTCTCTATAGTTACAGGTAGGGTGTTGACCTGTCTCTCTATAGTTACAGGTAGGGTGTTGACCTGTCTCTCTATAGTGACAGGTAGGGTGTTGACCTGTCTCTCTATAGTTACAGGTAGGGTGTTGACCTGTCTCTCTATAGTTACAGGTAGGGTGTTGACCTGTCTCTCTAGTTACAGGTAGGGTGTTGACCTGTCTCTCTCTAGGTACAGGTAGGGTGTTGACCTGTCTCTCTATAGTTACAGGTAGGGTGTTGACCTGTCTCTCTCTAGTTACAGGTAGGGTGTTGACCTGTCTCTCTCTAGTTACAGGTAGGGTGTTGACCTGTCTCTCTCTAGTTACAGGTAGGGTGTTGACCTGTCTCTCTATAGTTACAGGTAGGGTGTACACCTGTCTCTCTATAGTTACAGGTAGGGTGTTGACCTGTCTCTCTATAGTTACAGGTAGGGTGTTGACCTGTCTCTCTCTAGTTACAGGTAGGGTGTTGACCTGTCTCTCTATAGTTACAGGTAGGGTGTTGACCTGTCTCTCTATAGTTACAGGTAGGGTGTTGACCTGTCTCTCTCTAGTTACAGGTAGGGTGTTGACCTGTCTCTCTCTCTAGTTACAGGTAGGGTGTTGACCTGTCTCTCTATAGTTACAGGTAGGGTGTTGACCTGTCTCTCTATAGTTACAGGCAGGGTGTTGACCTGTCTCTCTATAGTTACAGGTAGGGTGTTGACCTGTCTCTCTATAGTTACAGGTAGGGTGTTGACCTGTCTCTCTATAGTTACAGGTAGGGTGTTGACCTGTCTCTCTCTAGTTACAGGTAGGGTGTTGACCTGTCTCTCTATAGTTACAGGTAGGGTGTTGACCTGTCTCTCTATAGTTACAGGTAGGGTGTTGACCTGTCTCTCTATAGTTACAGGTAGGGTGTTGACCTGTCTCTCTCTCTAGTTACAGGTAGGGTGTTGACCTGTCTCTCTCTAGTTACAGGTAGGGTGTTGACCTGTCTCTCTCTAGTTACAGGTAGGGTGTTGACCTGTCTCTCTCTAGTTACAGGTAGGGTGTTGACCTGTCTCTCTATAGTTACAGGTAGGGTGTTGACCTGTCTCTCTATAGTTACAGGTAGGGTGTTGACCTGTCTCTCTCTAGTTACAGGTAGGGTGTTGACCTGTCTCTCTAGTTACAGGTAGGGTGTTGACCTGTCTCTCTATAGTTACAGGTAGGGTGTTGACCTGTCTCTCTATAGTTACAGGTAGGGTGTTGACCTGTCTCTCTATAGTTACAGGTAGGGTGTTGACCTGTCTCTCTATAGTTACAGGTAGGGTGTTGACCTGTCTCTCTATAGTTACAGGTAGGGTGTTGACCTGTCTCTCTCTAGTTACAGGTAGGGTGTTGACCTGTCTCTCTATAGTTACAGGTAGGGTGTTGACCTGTCTCTCTATAGTTACAGGTAGGGTGTTGACCTGTCTCTCTCTAGTTACAGGTAGGGTGTTGACCTGTCTCTCTCTAGTTACAGGTAGGGTGTTGACCTGTCTCTCTCTCTAGTTACAGGTAGGGTGTTGACCTGTCTCTCTATAGTTACAGGTAGGGTGTTGACCTGTCTCTCTATAGTTACAGGTAGGGTGTTGACCTGTCTCTCTCTAGTTACAGGTAGGGTGTTGACCTGTCTCTCTATAGTTACAGGTAGGGTGTTGACCTGTCTCTCTATAGTTACAGGTAGGGTGTTGACCTGTCTCTCTATAGTTACAGGTAGGGTGTTGACCTGTCTCTCTATAGTTACAGGTAGGGTGTTGACCTGTCTCTCTATAGTTACAGGTAGGGTGTTGACCTGTCTCTCTATAGTTACAGGTAGGGTGTTGACCTGTCTCTCTATAGTTACAGGTAGGGTGTTGACCTGTCTCTCTATAGTTACAGGTAGGGTGTTGACCTGTCTCTCTATAGTTACAGGTAGGGTGTTGACCTGTCTCTCTATAGTTACAGGTAGGGTGTTGACCTGTCTCTCTCTATAGTTACAGGTAGGGTGTTGACCTGTCTCTCTATAGTTACAGGTAGGGTGTTGACCTGTCTCTCTCTAGTTACAGGTAGGGTGTTGACCTGTCTCTCTCTAGTTACAGGTAGGGTGTTGACCTGTCTCTCTCTAGTTACAGGTAGGGTGTTGACCTGTCTCTCTCTATAGTTACAGGTAGGGTGTTGACCTGTCTCTCTATAGTTACAGGTAGGGTGTTGACCTGTCTCTCTCTAGTTACAGGTAGGGTGTTGACCTTTCTCTCTCTAGTTACAGGTAGGGTGTTGACCTGTCTCTCTCTAGTTACAGGTAGGGTGTTGACCTGTCTCTCTCTAGTTACAGGTAGGGTGTTGACCTGTCTCTCTCTATAGTTACAGGTAGGGTGTTGACCTGTCTCTCTCTAGTTACAGGTAGGGTGTTGACCTGTCTCTCTAGTTACAGGTAGGGTGTTGACCTGTCTCTCTCTAGTTACAGGTAGGGTGTTGACCTGTCTCTCTATAGTTACAGGTAGGGTGTTGACCTGTCTCTCTATAGTTACAGGTAGGGTGTTGACCTGTCTCTCTATAGTTACAGGTAGGGTGTTGACCTGTCTCTCTATAGTTACAGGTAGGGTGTTGACCTGTCTCTCTCTATAGTTACAGGTAGGGTGTTGACCTGTCTCTCTATAGTTACAGGTAGGGTGTTGACCTGTCTCTCTCTAGTTACAGGTAGGGTGTTGACCTGTCTCTCTCTAGTTACAGGTAGGGTGTTGACCTGTCTCTCTCTAGTTACAGGTAGGGTGTTGACCTGTCTCTCTCTATAGTTACAGTTAGGGTGTTGACCTGTCTCTCTATAGTTACAGGTAGGGTGTTGACCTGTCTCTCTCTAGTTACAGGTAGGGTGTTGACCTGTCTCTCTCTAGTTACAGGTAGGGTGTTGACCTGTCTCTCTCTAGTTACAGGTAGGGTGTTGACCTATCTCTCTCTATAGTTACAGGTAGGGTGTTGACCTGTCTCTCTCTAGTTACAGGTAGGGTGTTGACCTGTCTCTCTAGTTACAGGTAGGGTGTTGACCTGTCTCTCTCTAGTTACAGGTAGGGTGTTGACCTGTCTCTCTATAGTTACAGGTAGGGTGTTGACCTGTCTCTCTATAGTTACAGGTAGGGTGTTGACCTGTCTCTCTCTAGTTACAGGTAGGGTGTTGACCTGTCTCTCTATAGTTACAGGTAGGGTGTTGATCTGTCTCTCTCTAGTTACAGGTAGGGTGTTGACCTGTCTCTCTCTAGTTACAGGTAGGGTGTTGACCTGTCTCTCTCTAGTTACAGGTAGGGTGTTGACCTGTCTCTCTAGTTACAGGTAGGGTGTTGACCTGTCTCTCTATAGTTACAGGTAGGGTGTTGACCTGTCTCTCTATAGTTACAGGTAGGGTGTTGACCTGTCTCTCTATAGTGACAGGTAGGGTGTTGACCTGTCTCTCTATAGTTACAGGTAGGGTGTTGACCTGTCTCTCTATAGTTACAGGTAGGGTGTTGACCTGTCTCTCTAGTTACAGGTAGGGTGTTGACCTGTCTCTCTCTAGGTACAGGTAGGGTGTTGACCTGTCTCTCTATAGTTACAGGTAGGGTGTTGACCTGTCTCTCTCTAGTTACAGGTAGGGTGTTGACCTGTCTCTCTCTAGTTACAGGTAGGGTGTTGACCTGTCTCTCTCTAGTTACAGGTAGGGTGTTGACCTGTCTCTCTCTAGGTACAGGTAGGGTGTTGACCTGTCTCTCTATAGTTACAGGTAGGGTGTTGACCTGTCTCTCTCTAGTTACAGGTAGGGTGTTGACCTGTCTCTCTCTAGTTACAGGTAGGGTGTTGACCTGTCTCTCTCTAGTTACAGGTAGGGTGTTGACCTGTCTCTCTATAGTTACAGGTAGGGTGTACACCTGTCTCTCTATAGTTACAGGTAGGGTGTTGACCTGTCTCTCTATAGTTACAGGTAGGGTGTTGACCTGTCTCTCTCTAGTTACAGGTAGGGTGTTGACCTGTCTCTCTATAGTTACAGGTAGGGTGTTGACCTGTCTCTCTATAGTTACAGGTAGGGTGTTGACCTGTCTCTCTCTAGTTACAGGTAGGGTGTTGACCTGTCTCTCTCTCTAGTTACAGGTAGGGTGTTGACCTGTCTCTCTATAGTTACAGGTAGGGTGTTGACCTGTCTCTCTATAGTTACAGGCAGGGTGTTGACCTGTCTCTCTATAGTTACAGGTAGGGTGTTGACCTGTCTCTCTCTAGTTACAGGTAGGGTGTTGACCTGTCTCTCTATAGTTACAGGTAGGGTGTTGACCTGTCTCTCTATAGTTACAGGTAGGGTGTTGACCTGTCTCTCTATAGTTACAGGTAGGGTGTTGACCTGTCTCTCTCTCTAGTTACAGGTAGGGTGTTGACCTGTCTCTCTCTAGTTACAGGTAGGGTGTTGACCTGTCTCTCTCTAGTTACAGGTAGGGTGTTGACCTGTCTCTCTCTAGTTACAGGTAGGGTGTTGACCTGTCTCTCTATAGTTACAGGTAGGGTGTTGACCTGTCTCTCTATAGTTACAGGTAGGGTGTTGACCTGTCTCTCTCTAGTTACAGGTAGGGTGTTGACCTGTCTCTCTAGTTACAGGTAGGGTGTTGACCTGTCTCTCTATAGTTACAGGTAGGGTGTTGACCTGTCTCTCTATAGTTACAGGTAGGGTGTTGACCTGTCTCTCTATAGTTACAGGTAGGGTGTTGACCTGTCTCTCTATAGTTACAGGTAGGGTGTTGACCTGTCTCTCTATAGTTACAGGTAGGGTGTTGACCTGTCTCTCTAGTTACAGGTAGGGTGTTGACCTGTCTCTCTCTAGGTACAGGTAGGGTGTTGACCTGTCTCTCTATAGTTACAGGTAGGGTGTTGACCTGTCTCTCTCTAGTTACAGGTAGGGTGTTGACCTGTCTCTCTCTAGTTACAGGTAGGGTGTTGACCTGTCTCTCTCTAGTTACAGGTAGGGTGTTGACCTGTCTCTCTATAGTTACAGGTAGGGTGTTGACCTGTCTCTCTATAGTTACAGGTAGGGTGTTGACCTGTCTCTCTCTAGTTACAGGTAGGGTGTTGACCTGTCTCTCTATAGTTACAGGTAGGGTGTTGACCTGTCTCTCTATAGTTACAGGTAGGGTGTTGACCTGTCTCTCTCTAGTTACAGGTAGGGTGTTGACCTGTCTCTCTCTCTAGTTACAGGTAGGGTGTTGACCTGTCTCTCTATAGTTACAGGTAGGGTGTTGACCTGTCTCTCTATAGTTACAGGCAGGGTGTTGACCTGTCTCTCTATAGTTACAGGTAGGGTGTTGACCTGTCTCTCTATAGTTACAGGTAGGGTGTTGACCTGTCTCTCTCTAGTTACAGGTAGGGTGTTGACCTGTCTCTCTATAGTTACAGGTAGGGTGTTGACCTGTCTCTCTATAGTTACAGGTAGGGTGTTGACCTGTCTCTCTCTAGTTACAGGTAGGGTGTTGACCTGTCTCTCTCTCTAGTTACAGGTAGGGTGTTGACCTGTCTCTCTATAGTTACAGGTAGGGTGTTGACCTGTCTCTCTATAGTTACAGGCAGGGTGTTGACCTGTCTCTCTATAGTTACAGGTAGGGTGTTGACCTGTCTCTCTATAGTTACAGGTAGGGTGTTGACCTGTCTCTCTATAGTTACAGGTAGGGTGTTGACCTGTCTCTCTCTAGTTACAGGTAGGGTGTTGACCTGTCTCTCTATAGTTACAGGTAGGGTGTTGACCTGTCTCTCTATAGTTACAGGTAGGGTGTTGACCTGTCTCTCTATAGTTACAGGTAGGGTGTTGACCTGTCTCTCTCTCTAGTTACAGGTAGGGTGTTGACCTGTCTCTCTCTAGTTACAGGTAGGGTGTTGACCTGTCTCTCTCTAGTTACAGGTAGGGTGTTGACCTGTCTCTCTCTAGTTACAGGTAGGGTGTTGACCTGTCTCTCTATAGTTACAGGTAGGGTGTTGACCTGTCTCTCTATAGTTACAGGTAGGGTGTTGACCTGTCTCTCTCTAGTTACAGGTAGGGTGTTGACCTGTCTCTCTAGTTACAGGTAGGGTGTTGACCTGTCTCTCTATAGTTACAGGTAGGGTGTTGACCTGTCTCTCTCTAGTTACAGGTAGGGTGTTGACCTGTCTCTCTCTCTATAGTTACAGGTAGGGTGTTGACCTCTCTCTCTCTATAGTTACAGGTAGGGTGTTGACCTGTCTCTCTATAGTTACAGGTAGGGTGTTGACCTGTCTCTCTATAGTTACAGGTAGGGTGTTGACTTGTCTCTCTATAGTTACAGGTAGGGTGTTGACCTTTCTCTTTCTCTCTCTCTAGTTACAGGTGTGATGACTTTGTAGTGAACGACACCAAGCTAGGACAGGTGCAGAAGGTGAGAGAGCATCTACGGAGTCTGGAGAAGTGAGTATTCATTAGCATGGTGACCCTACAATGTTTGCCAACTGAGGTGTTTTCACAGGAACCAAATGGAAGCGAAAGAAACGCGATGGGACCTACCTGAATTTGTCCAAGTGAAACCCTCATTTTTATTGCAAAACGTTTTCTGTTACGAACATTTTGCTACAGCGCAAAACGTTTTGCAACAGTGTGCGACTAAAGGGCTAGCTAGGGTTGACCCCATTTAGTCGACTGGTCGATTGTTTGGTCGATAGGCTGTTGGTCGATTTTCTTTTAGTCGAGCAGTAGCCCCAAAATAAAATAGAAGAAAAAATATAATGGTGTTCACCTGTCTGATTGGCTCCTGTCTGATTGGCTCCTGTCTGATTGGCTCCTGTCTGATTGGCACCTGTCTGATTGGCACCTGTCTGATTGGCTCCTGTCTGATTGGCTCCTGTCTGATTGGCTCCTGTCTGATTGGCTCCTGTCTGATTGGACTGATCCATTTTTTAAATTAAATTTTTATTTAACCTTTATTTAACTAGGCAAGTCAGTTAAGAACAAATTCTTATTTGCAATGACGGCCCACGCCGGCCAAACCCGGACGACGCTGGGCCAATTGTGCGCCACCCTATGGAGGCCACGGGGATGGCGCAGTCCATCACTCCAAGACATGTGCTACTGAAATTGTATATGGTTATATTATATAAGAACAATGGTGCAACACTAATAACAATGATATTATTCTATAACAAATGCTCTTTCTCCCGCGTTGGATAGCGGTTGCTGTCCGCGGTTCTGAAACACATCAGTGCCCACTTTGTCAAAGGCAGGGGAGCAAAATATATTTAGCTTGTACCTTCCCATTGCGCCTCTGTTGGCAACATATCCTCCTGTCCAGGAGTTTCACCCAATTTGTCAAGATTAGTGGTTTCAAGTTTGTATCTGTAAGTTTTGACAGTCCGATCATAGCGGAAAACAAAATACTTATGCATTTCCCGCTGTATCGAATACACTTTTCAGACATAATGGAACGTGGCCCCTTGAAATTGCCTTTGTCTGTTAGGGTAGGCGACGCTACGGCTTTCTAAATGCCGACCCAAAACCTGCTCTTCTATGAACAGACATTTGACTTGTCTGTAAAGGGGACTAGAGTCCACCACTAGGCAACCAGAACGTCAATCAAATAATATTGAGCTGCTGCGTGCAGCTTTCTTGCCTGCACACAGACCACTCTCTCCTAAAAAAAAAGTACTTTAAAGTTAGTTAAATACTGTAAATTACCAAGACATTTAGTAGAAATAAAACACATCTAGCTACAATACCATAAAACACCAACACATCAATCAGCCCCGTTTATAGTTGTCAGGGAAACAATACAGAACGTTTTACGTCAGAGCAGAATTCTACTGTCTGAAAAGGTAGACCTGATGCAGCCATAACAAAAAAAAGAGATGTATTGTCTGAAAAGTTATCATCGCTATGGACATGTTACTGTAGCTGCGTACTATGTCTGTAAATGGTTGAGGTAGATAACTTCATTGCCCTAGCAGTCATACATACCAAATAGGGCAATTGTTCTGCATTGTAAATTGACATAGAATTTAATTGTTTCTTATCGTTTTAAAGGAAAACCTATTTGTCATTTTGTTGTGTTACAGCCTTATTCTAAATCGGATTATATACAAAAAAATCCTCATCAATCTACACACAATACCACATAATGACAAAGCGAAAACATGTTTTTAGAAATTGTTGCACATTTATTACATATAAAAAATCAGATACCTTATCTACGTAAGTATTCAGACCCTTTGCTATGAGACTAGAAATTGAGCTCAGGTGCACATGATTTGGAAAGGCACACACCTGTCTATATAAGGTCCCACAGTTGTCAGAGCAAAAACCAAGCCATGAGGTCGAAGGAATTGTCCGTAGAGCTCCGAGACAGGATGGTGTCGAGTCACAGATCTGGGGAAGGGTACCAAAAAATGTCTGCAGCATTGAAGGTCCCCAAGAACACCGTGGCCTCCATCATTCTTAAATGGAAGAAGTGTTGAACCACCAAGACTCTTCCTAGAGCTGGCAGCCTGTCCAAACTGAGCAATCGGGGGAGAAGGGCCTTGGTCAGGGAGGTGACCAAGAACCCAATGGTCACACTGACAGAGATCCAGAGTTCCTCTGTGGAGATGGGAGAACCTTCCAGAAGGACAACCATCTCTGCAGCACTCCACCAATCAGGCCTTTATGGTAGAGTGGCCAGACGGAAGCCACTCCTCAGTAAAAGGCACATGACAGCCCCCTTGGAGTTTTCCAAAAGGCACCTAAAGGACTCTCAGACCATGAAAAACAAGATTCTCTGGTCTGATGAAACCAAGATTGAACTCTTTGGCCTGAATGCCAAGCGTCACGTCTGGAGGAAACCTGGCACCATCCCTACGGTGAAGCATGGTGGTGGCAGCATCATGCTGTGGGGATGTTTTTCGTTGGCAGGGACTGGGAGACTAGTCAGGATCGAGGGAAAGATGAACGGAGCAAAGTACAGAGAGATCCTTGATGAAAGCCTGCTCCAGAGCGCTCAGGACCTCAGACTGGGGCGAAGGTTCACCTTCCAACAGGACAACGACCCTAAGCACACAGCCAAGACAACACAGAAGTGGCTTCGGGACAAGTCTCAATTTCTGGAGAGACCTGAAAATAGCTGTGCAGTGACACTCCCCATCCAACCTGACAGAGCTTGAGAGGATCTGCAGAGAAAAATGGGAGAAACTCCCCAAATACAGGTGTGCCAAGCTTTTAGCGTCATACCCAAGAAGACTCGAGGTTGTAATCACTGCAAAAGGTGCTTCAACAAAGTACTGAGTAAAGGGTCTGAATACTTATGTAAATGTGATATTTCAGTGTTTTATTTGTAATACATTTGCAAGCATTTCTAAAAACCTGGTTTTGCTTTGTCAATATGGGGTTTTGTTTTAGTCAGATATTATATCTGTTTGGGCTTCTTGTGGTCAATTTGCAGTCAACAAATTATTTGTAGTTATGTTCCGGCCCTTGACCATGGTCTGGCGGCTGAATCTCGTTGATGATCCCTGATAAAGGGAACAGGGTGACATTTGGGACGTTATTCTACACAGCTTATGACAGTGGTAGCAGTCCTAATATCATGATATCTCTCTCCCTCTATAACAGTGGTAGCAGTCCTAATATCATGATATCTCTCTCCCTCTATAACAGTGGTAGCAGTCCTAATATCATGATATCTCTCTCCCTCTATGACAGTGGTAGCAGTCCTAATATCATGATATCTCTCTCCCTCTATGACAGTGGTAGCAGTCCTAATATCATGATATCTCTCTCCCTCTATGACAGTGGTAGCAGTCCTAATATCATGATATCTCTCTCCCTCTATAACAGTGGTAGCAGTCCTAATATCATGATATCTCTCTCTCTCTATGACAGTGGTAGCAGTCCTAATATCATGATATCTCTCTCCCTCTATGACAGTGGTAGCAGTCCTAATATCATGATATCTCTCTCCCTCTATGACAGTGGTAGCAGTCCTAATATCATGATATCTCTCTCCCTCTATAACAGTGGTAGCAGTCCTAATATCATGATATCTCTCTCCCTCTATAACAGTGGTAGCAGTCCTAATATCATGATATCTCTCTCCCTCTATGACAGTGGTAGCAGTCCTAATATCATGATATCTCTCTCCCTCTATGACAGTGGTAGCAGTCCTAATATCATGATATCTCTCTCCCTCTATGACAGTGGTAGCAGTCCTAATATCATGATATCTCTCTCCCTCTATGACAGTGGTAGCAGTCCTAATATCATGATATCTCTCTCCCTCTATAACAGTGGTAGCAGTCCTAATATCATGATATCTCTCTCCCTCTATAACAGTGGTAGCAGTCCTAATATCATGATATCTCTCTCCCTCTATAACAGTGGTAGCAGTCCTAATATCATGATATCTCTCTCCCTCTATGACAGTGGTAGCAGTCCTAATATCATGATATCTCTCTCCCTCTATGACAGTGGTAGCAGTCCTAATATCATGATATCTCTCTCCCTCTATGACAGTGGTAGCAGTCCTAATATCATGATATCTCTCTCCCTCTATGACAGTGGTAGCAGTCCTAATATCATGATATCTCTCTCCCTCTATGACAGTGGTAGCAGTCCTAATATCATGATATCTCTCTCCCTCTATGACAGTGGTAGCAGTCCTAATATCATGATATCTCTCTCCCTCTATGACAGTGGTAGCAGTCCTAATATCATGATATCTCTCTCCCTCTATAACAGTGGTAGCAGTCCTAATATCATGATATCTCTCTCCCTCTATAACAGTGGTAGCAGTCCTAATATCATGATATCTCTCTCCCTCTATGACAGTGGTAGCAGTCCTAATATCATGATATCTCTCTCCCTCTATGACAGTGGTAGCAGTCCTAATATCATGATATCTCTCTCCCTCTATGACAGTGGTAGCAGTCCTAATATCATGATATCTCTCTCCCTCTATAACAGTGGTAGCAGTCCTAATATCATGATATCTCTCTCCCTCTATAACAGTGGTAGCAGTCCTAATATCATGATATCTCTCTCCCTCTATGACAGTGGTAGCAGTCCTAATATCATGATATCTCTCTCCCTCTATGACAGTGGTAGCAGTCCTAATATCATGATATCTCTCTCCCTCTATAACAGTGGTAGCAGTCCTAATATCATGATATCTCTCTCTCTCTATGACAGTGGTAGCAGTCCTAATATCATGATATCTCTCTCCCTCTATGACAGTGGTAGCAGTCCTAATATCATGATATCTCTCTCCCTCTATGACAGTGGTAGCAGTCCTAATATCATGATATCTCTCTCCCTCTATGACAGTGGTAGCAGTCCTAATATCATGATATCTCTCTCCCTCTATGACAGTGGTAGCAGTCCTAATATCATGATATCTCTCTCCCTCTATGACAGTGGTAGCAGTCCTAATATCATGATATCTCTCTCCCTCTATGACAGTGGTAGCAGTCCTAATATCATGATATCTCTCTCCCTCTATGACAGTGGTAGCAGTCCTAATATCATGATATCTCTCTCCCTCTATGACAGTGGTAGCAGTCCTAATATCATGATATCTCTCTCCCTCTATGACAGTGGTAGCAGTCCTAATATCATGATATCTCTCTCCCTCTATGACAGTGGTAGCAGTCCTAATATCATGATATCTCTCTCCCTCTATGACAGTGGTAGCAGTCCTAATATCATGATATCTCTCTCCCTCTATGACAGTGGTAGCAGTCCTAATATCATGATATCTCTCTCCCTCTATGACAGTGGTAGCAGTCCTAATATCATGATATCTCTCTCCCTCTATGACAGTGGTAGCAGTCCTAATATCATGATATCTCTCTCCCTCTATGACAGTGGTAGCAGTCCTAATATCATGATATCTCTCTCCCTCTATGACAGTGGTAGCAGTCCTAATATCATGATATCTCTCTCCCTCTATGACAGTGGTAGCAGTCCTAATATCATGATATCTCTCTCCCTCTATAACAGTGGTAGCAGTCCTAATATCATGATATCTCTCTCCCTCTATGACAGTGGTAGCAGTCCTAATATCATGATATCTCTCTCCCTCTATGACAGTGGTAGCAGTCCTAATATCATGATATCTCTCTCCCTCTATGACAGTGGTAGCAGTCCTAATATCATGATATCTCCCTCCCTCTATAACAGTGGTAGCAGTCCTAATATCATGATATCTCTCTCCCTCTATGACAGTGGTAGCAGTCCTAATATCATGATATCTCTCTCCCTCTATGACAGTGGTAGCAGTCCTAATATCATGATATCTCTCTCCCTCTATAACAGTGGTAGCAGTCCTAATATCATGATATCTCTCTCCCTCTATGACAGTGGTAGCAGTCCTAATATCATGATATCTCTCTCCCTCTATGACAGTGGTAGCAGTCCTAATATCATGATATCTCTCTCCCTCTATGACAGTGGTAGCAGTCCTAATATCATGATATCTCTCTCCCTCTATGACAGTGGTAGCAGTCCTAATATCATGATATCTCTCTCCCTCTATAACAGTGGTAGCAGTCCTAATATCATGATATCTCTCTCCCTCTATGACAGTGGTAGCAGTCCTAATATCATGATATCTCTCTCCCTCTATGACAGTGGTAGCAGTCCTAATATCATGATATCTCTCTCCCTCTATGACAGTGGTAGCAGTCCTAATATCATGATATCTCTCTCCCTCTATGACAGTGGTAGCAGTCCTAATATCATGATATCTCTCTCCCTCTATGACAGTGGTAGCAGTCCTAATATCATGATATCTCTCTCCCTCTATGACAGTGGTAGCAGTCCTAATATCATGATATCTCTCTCCCTCTATGACAGTGGTAGCAGTCCTAATATCATGATATCTCTCTCCCTCTATGACAGTGGTAGCAGTCCTAATATCATGATATCTCTCTCCCTCTATGACAGTGGTAGCAGTCCTAATATCATGATATCTCTCTCCCTCTATGACAGTGGTAGCAGTCCTAATATCATGATATCTCTCTCCCTCTATGACAGTGGTAGCAGTCCTAATATCATGATATCTCTCTCCCTCTATGACAGTGGTAGCAGTCCTAATATCATGATATCTCTCTCCCTCTATGACAGTGGTAGCAGTCCTAATATCATGATATCTCTCTCCCTCTATGACAGTGGTAGCAGTCCTAATATCATGATATCTCTCTCCCTCTATGACAGTGGTAGCAGTCCTAATATCATGATATCTCTCTCCCTCTATGACAGTGGTAGCAGTCCTAATATCATGATATCTCTCTCCCTCTATGACAGTGGTAGCAGTCCTAATATCATGATATCTCTCTCCCTCTATGACAGTGGTAGCAGTCCTAATATCATGATATCTCTCTCCCTCTATGACAGTGGTAGCAGTCCTAATATCATGATATCTCTCTCCCTCTATGACAGTGGTAGCAGTCCTAATATCATGATATCTCTCTCCCTCTATGACAGTGGTAGCAGTCCTAATATCATGATATCTCTCTCCCTCTATGACAGTGGTAGCAGTCCTAATATCATGATATCTCTCTCCCTCTATGACAGTGGTAGCAGTCCTAATATCATGATATCTCTCTCCCTCTATGACAGTGGTAGCAGTCCTAATATCATGATATCTCTCTCCCTCTATGACAGTGGTAGCAGTCCTAATATCATGATATCTCTCTCCCTCTATGACAGTGGTAGCAGTCCTAATATCATGATATCTCTCTCCCTCTATGACAGTGGTAGCAGTCCTAATATCATGATATCTCTCTCCCTCTATGACAGTGGTAGCAGTCCTAATATCATGATATCTCTCTCCCTCTATGACAGTGGTAGCAGTCCTAATATCATGATATCTCTCTCCCTCTTCTCCATTGGCTGTTGACAGAGAAGCTCTCGTCTTACTGATATAATTTATAAATTATAAACTGGGTGGTTTGAGCCCTGAATGCTGATTGGCTGACAGCCGTGGTATATCAGACCGTATACCATGGGTTTGACAGAACGTTTTATTTTTCTGCTCTAATTACGTTGGTAACCGGTTTATAATAGCAATAAGGCACCTCGGGGGGTTTGTGATATATGGCCAATATACCACGGTTAAGGGCTGTATCCAGGAGCGATGCGTCGTGCATAAGAACAGCCCTTTAGCCGTGGTATATTGGCCATATACCACACCCCCCAGGGCCTTATTGCTTAATTATAACGCTGTGCTTTTGGCATTTGAGACATGATGTTATGTATCATCTCCTACAGCTCTCCACCGGCTGTTGACAGACGGACAAAGAGGAAACTTCTGGAAAGCAACTCTCCTTCCAGTAAACTGTTAAAGGACAATGTAAGTGTTCCACAGTTGATTTTATTTGCCAGTTAAAAAATATCAAACGCTTCCTGATCTGTCTTCTATCTCTCAGATATAGGACAGACATTTCAGAACAGACTTCCTTTAGATTTTCTTTTTCTGGGGGGGACTGTCTGTTCCAAGTAGTGAATCTGTTATTCAATGTGTTTGTATGGGCTAATAGCAGTAAGGACTATCTGTTGTTCCATGTAGTGAATCTGTTATTCGATGTGTTTGTATGGGCTAATAGCAGTAAGGACTATCTGTTGTTCCATGTAGTGAATCTGTTATTCAATGTGTTTGTATGGGCTAATAGCAGTAAGGACTATCTGTTGTTCCATGTAGTGAATCTGTTATTCAATGTGTTTGTATGGGCCAATAGCAGTAAGGACTATCTGTTGTTCCATGTAGTGAATCTGTTATTCAATGTGTTTGTATGGGCTAATAGCAGTAAGGACTATCTGTTGTTCCATGTAGTGAATCTGTTATTCAATGTGTTTGTATGGGCTAATAGCAGTAAGGACTATCTGTTGTTCCATGTAGTGAATCTGTTATTCAATGTGTTTGTATGGGCTAATAGCAGTAAGGACTATCTGTTGTTCCATGTAGTGAATCTGTTATTCAATGTGTTTGTATGGGCTAATAGCAGTAAGGACTATCTGTTGTTCCATGTAGTGAATCTGTTATTCAATGTGTTTGTATGGGCTAATAGCAGTAAGGACTATCTGTTGTTCCATGTAGTGAATCTGTTATTCAATGTGTTTGTATGGGCTAATAGCAGTAAGGACTATCTGTTGTTCCATGTAGTGAATCTGTTATTCAATGTGTTTGTATGGGCTAATAGCAGTAAGGACTATCTGTTGTTCCATGTAGTGAAACTGTTATTCAATGTGTTTGTATGGGCTAATAGCAGTGAGGCCCAAAACATTTTTTCATTTTTATTTATTTTGTTAAACATATTTTTGTGTTTAATGGAAGAGCTATTGTTCATAATGGCTGAGACATGGTCTCTCTCTCCTTCCTCTCAGGGTGGGGCCTCATCTCTCTCTGCCACGGGGTTACAGAACCTGGGAAACACATGCTTCATGAACGCCATCCTGCAGTCTCTCAGGTAAGTCCCTCCGGTGAGCCAAGGCTCATTATGGTCCCTGTTGGGAACTCAGGTGACCTGTATGGCTTAAGGCTCTGGCTCTGGCCTCAATATGGCCTGTGTTGTGTGGATGGCCTACTGTCTGGCTCAGTGGGCTGTAGTCATGGCCTACTGTCTGGCTCAGTGGGCTGTAGTCATGGCCTACTGTCTGGCTCAGTGGGCTGTAGTCATGGCCTACTGTCTGGCTCAGTGGGCTGTAGTCATGACCTACTGTCTGGCTCAGTGGGCTGTAGTCATGGCCTACTGTCTGGCTCAGTGGGCTGTAGTCATGGCCTACTGTCTGGCTCAGTGGGCTGTAGTCATGGCCTACTGTCTGGCTCAGTGGGCTGTAGTCATGGCCTACTGTCTGGCTCAGTGGGCTGTAGTCATGGCCTACTGTCTGGCTCAGTGGGCTGTAGTCATGGCCTACTGTCTGGCTCAGTGGGCTGTAGTCATGGCCTACTGTCTGGCTCAGTGGGCTGTAGTCATGGCCTACTGTCTGGCTCAGTGGGCTGTAGTCATGGCCTACTGTCTGGCTCAGTGGGCTGTAGTCATGACCTACTGTCTGGCTCAGTGGTCTGTAGTCATGACCTACTGTCTGGCTCAGTGGTCTGTAGTCATGGCCTACTGTCTGGCTCAGTGGGCTGTAGTCATGACCTACTGTCTGGCTCAGTGGGCTGTAGTCATGGCCTACTGTCTGGCTCAGTGGGCTGTAGTCATGGCCTACTGTCTGGCTCAGTGGGCTGTAGTCATGACCTACTGTCTGGCTCAGTGGGCTGTAGTCATGGCCTACTGTCTGGCTCAGTGGGCTGTAGTCATGGCCTACTGTCTGGCTCTGTGGTCTGTAGTCATGGCCTACTGTCTGGCTCAGTGGGCTGTAGTCATGGCCTACTGTCTGGCTCAGTGGGCTGTAGTCATGGCCTACTGTCTGGCTCAGTGGTCTGTAGTCATGGCCTACTGTCTGGCTCTGTGGTCTGTAGTCATGGCCTACTGTCTGGCTCAGTGGGCTGTAGTCATGGCCTACTGTCTGGCTCAGTGGGCTGTAGTCATGGCCTACTGTCTGGCTCAGTGGGCTGTAGTCATGGCCTACTGTCTGGCTCAGTGGGCTGTAGTCATGGCCTACTGTCTGGCTCAGTGGGCTGTAGTCATGGCCTACTGTCTGGCTCAGTGGGCTGTAGTCATGGCCTACTGTCTGGCTCAGTGGGCTGTAGTCATGGCCTACTGTCTGGCTCAGTGGGCTGTAGTCATGGCCTACTGTCTGGCTCAGTGGGCTGTAGTCATGACCTACTGTCTGGCTCAGTGGTCTGTAGTCATGACCTACTGTCTGGCTCAGTGGGCTGTAGTCATGACCAGTCTCTGGCTCAGTGGTCTGTAGTCATGACCAGTCTCTGGCTCAGTGGGCTGTAGTCATGACCAGTCTCTGGCTCAGTGGGCTGTAGTCATGACCTACTGTCTGGCTCAGTGGGCTGTAGTCATGGCCTACTGTCTGGCTCAGTGGGCTGTAGTCATGGCCTACTGTCTGGCTCCTCAGTGGGCTGTAGTCATGGCCTACTGTCTGGCTCAGTGGGCTGTAGTCATGGCCTACTGTCTGGCTCAGTGGGCTGTAGTCATGACCTACTGTCTGGCTCAGTGGGCTGTAGTCATGGCCTACTGTCTGGCTCCTCAGTGGGCTGTAGTCATGGCCTACTGTCTGGCTCAGTGGGCTGTAGTCATGACCTACTGTCTGGCTCAGTGGGCTGTAGTCATGGCCTACTGTCTGGCTCAGTGGGCTGTAGTCATGACCTACTGTCTGGCTCAGTGGTCTGTAGTCATGGCCTACTGTCTGGCTCAGTGGGCTGTAGTCATGACCTACTGTCTGGCTCAGTGGTCTGTAGTCATGGCCTACTGTCTGGCTCAGTGGGCTGTAGTCATGACCTACTGTCTGGCTCAGTGGTCTGTAGTCATGGCCTACTGTCTGGCTCAGTGGGCTGTAGTCATGGCCTACTGTCTGGCTCAGTGGGCTGTAGTCATGGCCTACTGTCTGGCTCCTCAGTGGTCTGTAGTCCTGACCAGTCTCTGGCTCAGTGGGCTGTAGTCATGACCAGTCTCTGGCTCAGTGGGCTGTAGTCATGACCAGTCTCTGGCTCAGTGGGCTGTAATCATGGCCTACTGTCTGGCTCAGTGGTCTGTAGTCATGGCCAACTGTCTGGCTCAGTGGGCTGTAATCATGGCCTACTGTCTGGCTCAGTGGGCTGTAGTCATGACCAGTCTCTGGCTCAGTGGGCTGTAGTCATGACCAGTCTCTGGCTCAGTGGGCTGTAGTCATGGCCAGTCTCTGGCTCAGTGGGCTGTAATCATGGCCTACTGTCTGGCTCAGTGGTCTGTAGTCATGGCCAACTGTCTGGCTCAGTGGGCTGTAGTCATGACCTACTGTCTGGCTCAGTGGGCTGTAGTCATGACCTACTGTCTGGCTCAGTGGTCTGTAGTCATGACCTACTGTCTGGCTCAGTGGTCTGTAGTCATGACCTACTGTCTGGCTCAGTGGGCTGTAGTCATGGCCTACTGTCTGGCTCAGTGGGCTGTAGTCATGGCCTACTGTCTGGCTCAGTGGTCTGTAGTCATGACCTACTGTCTGGCTCAGTGGTCTGTAGTCATGACCAGTCTCTGGCTCAGTGGTCTGTAGTCATGACCTACTGTCTGGCTCAGTGGTCTGTAGTCATGACCAGTCTCTGGCTCAGTGGTCTGTAGTCATGACCTACTGTCTGGCTCAGTGGTCTGTAGTCATGACCAGTCTCTGGCTTAGTGGGCTGTAGTCATGACCTACTGTCTGGCTCAGTGGGCTGTAGTCATGGCCTACTGTCTGGCTCAGTGGTCTGTAGTCATGACCAGTCTCTGGCTCAGTGGTCTGTAGTCATGACCAGTCTCTGGCTCAGTGGTCTGTAGTCATGGCCTACTGTCTGGCTCAGTGGGCTGTAGTCATGACCAGTCTCTGGCTCAGTGGTCTGTAGTCATGACCTACTGTCTGGCTCAGTGGTCTGTAGTCATGACCTACTGTCTGGCTCAGTGGTCTGTAGTCATGACCTACTGTCTGGCTCAGTGGTCTGTAGTCATGACCTACTGTCTGGCTCAGTGGTCTGTAGTCATGACCTACTGTCTGGCTCAGTGGGCTGTAGTCATGACCAGTCTCTGGCTCAGTGGGCTGTAGTCATGGCCAGTCTCTGGCTCAGTGGTCTGTAGTCATGACCTACTGTCTGGCTCAGTGGTCTGTAGTCATGGCCTACTGTCTGGCTCAGTGGGCTGTAGTCATGACCAGTCTCTGGCTCAGTGGTCTGTAGTCATGACCTACTGTCTGGCTCAGTGGGCTGTAGTCATGGCCTACTGTCTGGCTCAGTGGTCTGTAGTCATGGCCTACTGTCTGGCTCAGTGGGCTGTAGTCATGGCCTACTGTCTGGCTCAGTGGGCTGTAGTCATGGCCTACTGTCTGGCTCAGTGGGCTGTAGTCATGGCCTACTGTCTGGCTCAGTGGGCTGTAGTCATGGCCTACTGTCTGGCTCAGTGGGCTGTAGTCATGACCTACTGTCTGGCTCAGTGGGCTGTAGTCATGGCCTACTGTCTGGCTCAGTGGGCTGTAGTCATGGCCTACTGTCTGGCTCAGTGGGCTGTAGTCATGACCAGGCGCAATTATTAAAAAATGGAAGAAGTTCAAGATGACGGTCAATCACCCTCGGTCTGGGGCTCCATGCAAGATCTCACCTCGTGGGGCATCAATGATCATGAGGAAGGTGAGGGATCAGCCCAGAACTACACGGCAGGACCTGGTCAATGACCTGAAGAGAACTGGGACCACAGTCTCAAAGAAAACCATTAGTAACACACTACGCCGTCATGGATTAAAATCCTGCAGCGCACGCAAGGTCCCCCTGCTCAAGCCAGCGCATGTCCAGGCCCGTCTGAACTTTGCCAATGACCATCTGGATGATCAAGAGGAGGAATGGGAGAAGGTAATGTGGTCTGATGAGACAAAAATAGAGCTTTTTGGTCTAAACTCCACTCGCCGTGTTTGGAGGAAGAAGAAGGATAAGTACAACCCCAAGAACACCATCCCAACCGTGAAGCATGGAGGTGGAAACATCATTCTTTGGGGATGCTTTTCTGCAAAAGGGACAGGACGACTGCACCGTATTGAGGGGAGGATGGATGGGGCCATGTATCGCGAGATCTTGGCCAACAACCTCCTTCCCTCAGTAAGAGCATTGAAGATGGGTCGTGGCTGGGTCTTCCAGCATGACAACGACCCGAAACACACAGCCAGGGCAACTAAGGAGTGGCTCCGTAAGATGCATCTCAAGGTCCTGGAGTGGCCTAGCCAGTCTCCAGACCTGAACCCAATAGAAAATCTTTGGAGGGAGCTGAAAGTCTGTATTGCCCAGCGACAGCCCCGAAACCTGAAGGATCTGGAGAAGGTCTGTATGGAGGAGTGGGCCAAAATCCCTGCTGCAGTGTGTGCAAACCTGGTCAAGACCTACAGGAAACGTATGATCTCTGTAATTGCAAAAAAAGGTTTCTGTACCAAATATTAAGTTCTGCTTTTCTGATGTATCAAATAATTATGTCATGCAATAAAATGCAAATTAATTACTTAAAAATCATACAATGTGATTTTCTGGATTGTTGTTTTAGATTACGTCTCTCACAGTTGAAGTGTACCTATGATAAAAATTACAGACCTCTACATGCTTTGTAAGTAGGAAAACCTGCAAAATCGGCAGTGCATCAAATACTTGTTCTCCCCACTGTATATATACAGTGGGGAAAAAAAGTATTTAGTCAGCCACCAATTGTGCAAGTTCTCCCACTTAAAAAGATGAGAGAGGCCTGTACTTTTCATCATAGGTACACGTCAACTAGGACAGACAAATTGAGGAAAAAAAAATCCAGAAAATCACATTGTAGGATTTTTTATGAATTTATTTGCAAATTATGGTGGAAAATAAGTATTTGGTCACCTACAAACAAGCAAGATTTCTGGCTCTCACAGACCTGTAACTTCTTCTTTAAGAGGCTCCTCTGTCCTCCACTCGTTACCTGTATTAATGGCACCTGTTTGAACTTGTTATCAGTATAAAAGACACCTGTCCACAACCTCAAACAGTCACACTCCAAACTCCACTATGGCCAAGACCAAAGAGCTGTCAAAGGACACCAGAAACAAAATTGTAGACCTGCACCAGGCTGGGAAGACTGAATCTGCAATAGGTAAGCAGCTTGGTTTGAAGAAATCAACTGTGGGAGCAATTATTAGGAAATGGAAGACATACAAGACCACTGATAATCTCCCTCGATCTGGGGCTCCACGCAAGATCTCACCCCGTGGGGTCAAAATGATCACAAGAACGGTGAGCAAAAATCCCAGAACCACACGGGGGGACCTAGTGAATGACCTGCAGAGAGCTGGGACCAAAGTAACAAAGCCTACCATCAGTAACACACTACGCCGCCAGGGACTCAAATCCTGCAGTGCCAGACGTGTCCCCCTGCTTAAGCCAGTACATGTCCAGGCCCGTCTGAAGTTTGCTAGAGTGCATTTGGATGATCCAGAAGAGGATTGGGAGAATGTCATATGGTCAGATGAAACCAAAATATAACTTTTTGGTAAAAACTCAACTTGTCGTGTTTGGAGGACAAAGAATGCTGAGTTGCATCCAAAGAACACCATACCTACTGTGAAGCATGGGGGTGGAAACATCATGCTTTGGGGCTGTTTTTCTGCAAAGGGACCAGGACGACTGATCCGTGTAAAGGAAAGAATGAATGGGGCCATGTATCGTGATATTTTGAGTGAAAACCTCCTTCCATCAGCAAGGGCATTGAAGATGAAACGTGGCTGGGTCTTTCAGCATGACAATGATCCCAAACACACCACCCGGGCAACGAAGGAGTGGCTTCGTAAGAAGCATTTCAAGGTCCTGGAGTGGCCTAGCCAGTCTCCAGATCTCAACCTCATAGAAAATCTTTGGAGGGAGTTGAAAGTCCGTGTTGCCCAGCGACAGCCCCAAAACATCACTGCTCTAGAGGAGATCTGCATGGAGGAATGGGCCAAAATACCAGCTACAATGTGTGAAAACCTTGTGAAGACTTACAGAAAATGTTTGACCTGTGTCATTGCCAACAAAGGGTATATACAAAAAGTATTGAGAAACTTTTGTTATTGACCAAATACTTATTTTCCACCATAGTTTGCAAATAAATTCATAAAAAATCCTACAATGTGATTTTCTGGGAAAAAAAACCTCAATTTGTCTGTCATAGTTGATGTGTACCTATGATGAAAATTACAGGCCTCTCTCATCTTTTTAAGTGGGAGAACTTGCACAATTGGTGGCTGACTAAATTCTTTTTTCCCCCACTGTATATGTATTCACTAACTGTAAGTCGCTCTGGATAAGAGCGTCTGCTAAATGACTAAAATGTACATGTAAATGTAAATGTAAGAAGCTGTGTTAAACTGTTAAGGTGATAAGAAGCTGTTTCTATTCCAGCAACATCCAGCAGTTCAGCTGTTATTTCAAGGAGCTGCCAGCGGTGGCGCTGCGGAGCGGGAAGACTGCAGGGCGGAGGATGTACCACACCCGCAGCCAGGGAGACACCAGTGTGTAAGGTCTTACGTGTGTTTGCAGGGCCTGAAGCTAACTTTTTGGTCCACCAGCCAAAATGTTACAAGCCAAAACAAAACATTTACGCAAAAAAAACATAACAGTTGAGCATGCTTTGTTTCTAAAACAATAAATGTATTACTATTAAAAAGTAATATTGCTCAATTTCTTTTAACCAAAACATCACAGATGAGACAAATGTTCAGCTGCCCCTTTAAGGGCTGGAAGTTACCGTGGTAACAGGGCCACTAGAGTCATGTGCCTGTGTGATTGAGTCCGACCAGCAGCTGTTCTCTTCCCTAGCAGTTGATATTCAGACGTTGAAAAGCAACCTAGCTTGTGAACAAAATCTAAATAGCCAAGAAACATGAGGACAAAGTCTCACTTTTAGTAGACTTTCGTTTAGATTAAATTAGACCAATTTTTATGCCTGAAAATGAATCTCTCACTCAGCGCTTAACTCGGTGTGCGCAGCGCTTCTAAAAATGAATCTCTCACTCAGCGCTTAACTCCGTGTGCGCAGCCCCCAGCCAGACAGTGATGCAGCGCCAGGTGGGATATAGTTATTTGTGCGATTCATTTACCAGCTATGAAACAAAATGGCAGAAATACTTTGAAAACCGCTACTGCAGCATTTATTTAGCTATAAATGTGATCTTACTTCATTATTGTATGAAACGCTCCCACTGTTGTCCCCTGATATGGACATCTTACCCGCCAATGCCAAAATGTACCCGCATGTGAGAGTCACAAATACACCATATGGCTAGGCGGTATGACCAAAATATCATATCACGGTATAAGAAATAAATATTTCACAGTAATTTACAGGCCTATTTTAACCAAATGTTGCAATTGTGATTTAGAGCAAAACTCTTGGGTGAACTGTTAGAATCATGGAAATAGAATGATTGTTCTGCTTATAATATAATTGTTCTGCTTCTATAGTTAGAATATAATAGTGGCCATTTTGAATACAGTGTTTGACATGACAACGAATGAAAATGCAAGGGAGGATTTATTGTGACACGGTAGGAACCAAAGTGTTGATAAGCGTTTCTTAGGGGACCCTATAATCTTTGGCTACATTGAATGTTTTCTCTTAGCTTTTTAATGTAGCTAACATATTCTTGCTTGGCGTATTCCTCTTTGATTTAGAGGATACTGTTGCACAAACAACATGCTGATTTAGGTCTACATTTTCCAGATAACGAAGACTAAAGAGTCTGAGCTGAGTAGAAAGCAGCATGGAGAGAGATGAGGACATTACATACAGCGTATCCCATTTAACAAACCAAACATCAAAATACCTTTTTATAGAAGGTAAAGTAAAATCCAAACCGCTCCGTGCATCAATACCAGTATATGGTAAAATACGGTATACCGCTCAGCCCTAATACAACAGCATTACTTCAAACAAAAACAACAACAAATCCAATAAAAATACATTACCAAGACTACCTTGGCGGGCCACATAAAATCAGCTTGCCGGCCAGATTTGGCCCGCGAGCCGCCAGTTGAAGACCCTCTGGTTTAGAGTTAGTCAGCAGCTCAGAAGATGTTTAACTGAAGGTGCCTGGTATTGACAGTAGTCCTATGTTTGTCTGTTGAAGGTGCCTGGTATTGACAGTAGTCCTATGTTTGTCTGTTGAAGGTGCCTGGTATTGACAGTAGTCCTATGTTTGTCTGTTGAAGGTGCCTGGTATTGACAGTAGTCCTATGTTTGTCTGTTGAAGGTGCCTGGTATTGACAGTAGTCCTATGTTTGTCTGTTGAAGGTGCCTGGTATTGACAGTAGTCCTATGTTTGTCTGTTGAAGGTGCCTGGTATTGACAGTAGTCCTATGTTTGTCTGTTGAAGGTGCCTGGTATTGACAGTAGTCCTATGTTTGTCTGTTGAAGGTGCCTGGTATTGACAGTAGTCCTATGTTTGTCTGTTGAAGGTGCCTGGTATTGACAGTAGTCCTATGTTTGTCTGTTGAAGGTGCCTGGTATTGACAGTAGTCCTATGTTTGTCTGTTGAAGGTGCCTGGTATTGACAGTAGTCCTATGTTTGTCTGTTGAAGGTGCCTGGTATTGACAGTAGTCCTATGTTTGTCTGTTGAAGGTGCCCGGTATTGACAGTAGTCCTATGTTTGTCTGTTGAAGGTGCCTGGTATTGACAGTAGTCCTATGTTTGTCTGTTGAAGGTGCCTGGTATTGACAGTAGTCCTATGTTTGTCTGTTGAAGGTGCCTGGTATTGACAGTAGTCCTATGTTTGTCTGTTGAAGGTGCCTGGTATTGACAGTAGTCCTATGTTTGTCTGTTGAAGGTGCCCGGTATTGACAGTAGTCCTATGTTTGTCTGTTGAAGGTGCCTGGTATTGACAGTAGTCCTATGTTTGTCTGTTGAAGGTGCCTGGTATTGACAGTAGTCCTATGTTTGTCTGTTGAAGGTGCCTGGTATTGACAGTAGTCCTATGTTTGTCTGTTGAAGGTGCCTGGTATTGACAGTAGTCCTATGTTTGTCTGTTGAAGGTGCCTGGTATTGACAGTAGTCCTATGTTTGTCTGTTGAAGGTGCCTGGTATTGACAGTAGTCCTATGTTTGTCTGTTGAAGGTGCCTGGTATTGACAGTAGTCCTATGTTTGTCTGTTGAAGGTGCCTGGTATTGACAGTAGTCCTATGTTTGTCTCTGTTTCCCAGGTCCTTGGTGGAGGAGTTGAGGAAGACCCTGTGTTATCTGTGGCATGGTGGCCCAACAGCCTTCAGCCCAGACTCTTTATTCTACGTTATCTGGAAAATCATGCCCAGCTTCAGGTACTTTGACAGACATGTCTGCTCAATTTGGTTTTTCCCCTCTGATTTAAAGTTGGGATCTGGGCCCGTATCCATAACGCATCTCGGAGTAGGAGAACTGATCTACGATCAGTTTGGCCTTTCAGATCATATGATATGATTTAAACGGACAGGTTGGGTCCTGATCCTAAATCGACACTCTTACTCTGAGACTCTTTGTGGCAGTGTTGTAGTACTTGAGACCGAAAATTGAGTGTCGCGTCTCGATGTCGGATACATTTTTATTCTCGGACATTGAGGACTCATAAGACCAGTGGAGTAAAAACCTCTTTCAGCTCCTATTCAGTCAGCGCAATAGTCAGCCAAATACTCCTTTCATGATACATCTTATCGTCTATTGAAAACCTGAGCGTCCTACTTGTAGCATTACTGTCCTTTACTTTGGTTGGAAAATATCCTCAGACTTTGTCGCACTCGTCAGAACTTTGTGAATTGGCTGGTAGGGAAGAGTGTCTTATTACCTCTGTTGAGTCTTTATCTACTATAGATCTGTTAGTGTCATTTGCACTGGCTGTATCTGCCCTCAGCATGCGTTTTATCACCGTTCTGAATGTCTGAAGCAGCCTTAACGTATGGGTCACAGACGTGTTAAACACATCATTAGGAGCTCAGTCAAATTACAGTGCATTCGGGAAGTATTCAGACCCCTTGACGTTTTCCACATTTTGTTATGTTACAGCCTTATTCTAAAATGGATTAAATTGTTTTTTCGTCCCCCCCTCATCAATCTACACACAATACCCCATATTGACAAAGCAAAACCAGGTTTTTAGAAATGATTGCAAATTTATTACAAATAAAATAACTGAAATGACATTTACATAAGTATTCAGACCCTTTACTCAGTACTTTGTTGAAGCACCTTTGGCAGCGATTACAGCCTCGAGTCTTCTTGGGTATGACGCTACAAGCTTGGCACACCTGTATTTGGGGAGTTTCTCCCATTCTTCTCTGCAGATCCTCTCAAGCTCTGTCAGGTTGGATGGGGAGCGTTGCTGCACAGCTATTTTCAGGTCTCTCCAGAGATGTTCGGTCGGGTTAAAGTTTGGGCTCTGGCTGGGCCACTCAAGGACATTCAGAGACTTGTCCCGAAGCCACTCCTGCGTTGTCTTGGCTGTGTGCTTAGAGTCATTGTCCTGTTGGAAGGTGAACCTTCACCCCAGTCTGAGGTCCTGAGTGCTCTGGAGCAGGTTTTCATCAAGGATCTCTCTGTACTTTGCTCCGTTCATCTTTCCCTTGATCCTGACTAGTCTCCCAGTCCCTGCTGCTGAAAAACATCCCCACAGCATGATGCTGCCACCACCATGCTTCACTGTAGGGATGGTGCCAGGTTTCCTCCAGACGTGACGCTTGGCATTCAGGCCACAGAGTTCAATCTTGGTTTCATCAGACCAGAGAATCTTGTTTCTCATGGTCTGAGAGTCCTTTAGGTGCCTTTTGGCAAACTCCAAGCGGACTGTCATGTGCCTTTTACTGAGGAGTGGCTTCCGTCTGGCCACCGTACCATAAAGGCCTGATTGGTGGAGTGCTGTAGAGATGGTTGTCCTTCTGGAAGGTTCACCCATCTCCACAGAGGAACTCTGGAGCTCTGTCAGAGTGACCATCGGGTTCTTGGTCACCTCCCTGACCAAGGCCCTTCTCCCCCGATTGCTCAGATTGGCCGGCGGCCAGCTCTAGGAAGAGTCTTGGTGGTTCCAAACTTCTTCCATTTAAGAATGATGGAGGCCACTGTGTTCTTGGGGACCTTCAATGCTGCAGACATTTTTTGGTACCCTTCCCCAGATCTGTGCCTCGACACAATCCTGTCTCGGAGCTCTACGGACAATTCCTTCGACCTCATGGTTTGGTTTTTGCTCTGACAACATATCATGTCCAATCAATTGAATTTACCACAGGTGGACTCCAATCAAGTTGTAGAAACATCTCAAGGATGATCAATGGAAACAGGATGCACCTGAGCTCAATTTGAGTCTCAAAGCAAAGGGTCTTAATACTTATGTAAATAAAGTATTTCTGTTTTATGATTTTTTTATAAATTTGCTAAAATTTCTAACAACCTTTTTTCACTTTGTCATTATGGGGTATTGCGTGTAGATTGTTGACATTTAATTTAATACATTTTAGAATAAGGCTGTAATGTAACAAAATGTGGAAAAAGTCAAGGGGTCTGAATACTTTCCGAATGCACTGTATATCATTAGGAGCTCAGTCAAATTATATCATTAGAATATATAATATATACCATTTATCAGAAGAGACTGTTCATACATTTTACGTATGGATGGTCCTGGGAATCGAACCCACTACCCTGTCGTTACAAGGACCATGCTCTACCAACTGAGCACCATGCTCTACTAACTGAACTACAGAGGACCGTGCTCTACTAACTGAACTACAGAGGACCATGCTCTACCAACTGAACTACAGAGGACCATGCTCTACTAACTACAGAGGACCATGCTCTACTAACTGAACTACAGAGGACCATGTTCTACCAACTGAACTACAGAGGACCATGTTCTACCAACTGAACTACAGAGGACCATGTTCTACTAACTGAACTACAGAGGACCATGGTCTACTAACTGAACTACAGAGGACCATGTTCTACTAACTACAGAGGAGCATGTTCTACTAACTACAGAGGACCATGTTCAACTAACTACAGAGGACCATGTTCTACCAACTGAACTACAGAGGACCATGTTCTACCAACTGAACTACAGAGGACCATGTTCTACTAACTGAACTACAGAGGACCATGCTCTACTAACTGAACTACAGAGGACCATGTTCTACTAACTACAGAGGACCATGTTCTACTGACTGAACTACAGAGGACCATGCTCTACTAACTGAACTACAGAGGACCATGTTCTACCAACTGAACTACAGAGGACCATGCTCTATTAACTGAACTACAGAGGACCATGTTCTACCAACTGAACTACAGAGGACCATGTTTTACCAACTACAGAGGAGCATGTTCTACTAACTACAGAGGAGCATGTTATACTAACTGAACTACAGAGGACCATGCTCTACCAACTGAACTACAGAGGACCATGCTCTACTAACTGAACTACAGAGGAGCATGTTCTACTAACTACAGAGGAGCATGTTCTACCAACTGAACTACAGAGGACCATGTTCTACTAACTGAACTACAGAGGACCATGTTCTACTGACTGAACTACAGAGGACCATGCTCTACTAACTACAGAGGACCATGCTCTACCAACTGAACTACAGAGGACCATGCTCTACTAACTGAACTACAGAGGACCATGTTCTACTAACTGAACTACAGAGGACCATGTTCTACTAACTGAACTACAGAGGACCATGTTCTACTAACTGAACTACAGAGGACCATGTTCTACTAACTGAACTACAGAGGACCATGCTCTACTAACTGAACTACAGAGGACCATGTTCTACTAACTACAGAGGACCATGTTCTACTAACTGAACTACAGAGGACCATGTTCTACTAACTACAGAGGACCATGCTCTACTAACTGAACTACAGAGGACCATGTTCTACTAACTACAGAGGACCATGCTCTACTAACTGAACTACAGAGGACCATGTTCTACCAACTGAACTACAGAGGACCATGTTCTACCAACTGAACTACAGAGGACCATGTTCTACCAACTGAACTACAGAGGACCATGTTCTACCAATTACAGAGGACCATGTTCTACTAACTGAACTACAGAGGACCATGCTCTACCAACTGAACTACAGAGGACCATGTTCTACTAACTGAACTACAGAGGACCATGTTCTACTAACTGAACTACAGAGAACCATGTTCTACTGACTGAACTACAGAGGACCATGCTCTACTAACTGAACTACAGAGGACCATGTTCTACTAACTGAACTACAGAGGACCATGTTCTACTAACTGAACTACAGAGGACCATGCTCTACTAACTGAACTACAGAGGACTGTGTTCTACTAACTACAGAGGACCATGCTCTACCAACTGAACTACAGAGGACCATGTTCTACCAACTGAACTACAGAGGACCATGCTCTACTAACTGAACTACAGAGGACCGTGCTCTACTAACTGAACTACAGAGGACCATGCTCTACTAACTGAACTACAGAGGACCATGTTCTACTAACTACAGAGGACCATGTTCTACTAACTACAGAGGACCATGCTCTACCAACCGAACTACAGAGGACCATGTTCTACTAACTGAACTACAGAGGACCATGTTCTACTAACTGAACTACAGAGGACCATGCTCTACCAACTGAACTACAGAGGACCATGTTCTACTAACTACAGTGGACCTTGTTCTACTAACTGAACTAGAGATGACCACCCATGTTTTAATGTAGAATAGTAGAACAAGGTGACTTCATAATTTGGGGTAACCATTTCATAACGTGGGGTAACCATTTCATAACGTGGGGTAACCATTTCATAACGTGGGGTAACCATTTCATAACGTGGGGTAACCATTTCATAACGTGGGGTACCCATTTCATAACGTGGGGTACCCATTTCATAACGTGGGGTAACCATTTCATAACGTGGGGTAACCATTTCATAACGTGGGGTAACCATTTCATAACGTGGGGTAACCATTTCATAACGTGGGGTAACCATTTCATAACGTGGGGTAACCATTTCATAACGTGGGGTAACCATTTCATAACGTGGGGTAACCATTTCATAACGTGGGGTAACCATTTCATAACGTGGGGTAACCATTTCATAACGTGGGGTAACCATTTCATAACGTGGGGTAACCATTTCATAATGTGGGGTAACCATTTCATAACGTGGGGTAACCATTTCATAACCATTTCATAACGTGGGGTAACCATTTCATAACGTGGGGTAACCATTTCATAATGTGGGTAACCCTTTCATAACGTGGGGTAACCATTTCATAACGCGGGGTACCCATTTCATAACGCGGGGTACCCATTTCATAACGCGGGGTACCCATTTCATAACGCGGGGTACCCATTTCATAACGCGGGGTAACCATTTCATAACGCGGGGTACCCATTTCATAACGTGGGGTAACCATTTCATAACGCGGGGTAACCATTTCATAACGCGGGGTAACCATTTCATAACGCGGGGTAACCCTTTCATAACGCGGGGTAACCCTTTCATAACGTGGGGTAACCATTTCATAATGTGGGGTAACCATTTCATAACGTGGGGTAACCATTTCATAACGTGGGGTAACCCTTTCATAACGTGGGGTAACCATTTCATAACGTGGGGTAACCCTTTCATAACGTGGGGTAACCATTTCATAACGCGGGGTAACCATTTCATAACGCGAGGTAACCATTTCATAACGCGGGGTAACCATTTCATAACGCGGGGTAACCATTTCATAACGTGGGGTAACCCTTTCATAACGTGGGGTAACCATTTCATAACGCGGGGTAACCATTTCATAACGCGGGGTACCCATTTCATAACGCGGGGTACCCATTTCATAACGCGGGGTAACCATTTCATAACGCGGGGTAACCATTTCATAACGCGGGGTAACCATTTCATAACGCGGGGTAACCCTTTCATAACGCGGGGTAACCCTTTCATAACGTGGGGTAACCATTTCATAATGTGGGGTAACCATTTCATAACGTGGGGTAACCATTTCATAACGTGGGGTAACCCTTTCATAACGTGGGGTAACCCTTTCATAACGTGGGGTAACCCTTTCATAACGTGGGGTAACCATTTCATAACGCGGGGTAACCATTTCATAACGCGAGGTAACCATTTCATAACGCGGGGTAACCATTTCATAACGCGGGGTAACCATTTCATAACGTGGGGTAACCCTTTCATAACGTGGGGTAACCATTTCATAACGCGGGGTAACCATTTCATAATGCGGGGTAACCATTTCATAACGTGGGGTAACCCTTTCATAACAAGGGGTACCCATTTCATAACGCAGGGTAACCATTTCATAACGCGGGGTAACCATTTCATAACGCGGGGTAACCATTTCATAACGTGGGGTAACCCTTTCATAACGTGGGGTAACCATTTCATAACGTGGGGTAACCATTTCATAACGTGGGGTAACCATTTCATAACGTGGGGTAACCATTTCATAACGCGGGGTAACCCTTTCATAACGCGGGGTAACCCTTTCATAACGCGGGGTAACCCTTTCATAACGCGGGGTAACCCTTTCATAACGCGGGGTAACCCTTTCATAACGCGGGGTAACCCTTTCATAACGCGGGGTAACCCTTTCATAACGTGGGGTAACCATTTCATAACGTGGGGTAACCCTTTCATAACGTGGGGTAACCCTTTCATAACGTGGGGTACCCATTTCATAACGTGGGGTAACCATTTCATAACGTGGGGTAACCATTTCATAACGTGGGGTAACCATTTCATAACGTGGGGTAACCATTTCATAACGTGGGGTAACCATTTCATAACGCGGGGTAACCCTTTCATAACGCGGGGTAACCCTTTCATAACGCGGGGTAACCCTTTCATAACGTGGGGTAACCCTTTCATAACGTGGGGTAACCCTTTCATAACGTGGGGTAACCATTTCATAACGTGGGGTAACCCTTTCATAACGTGGGGTAACCCTTTCATAACGCGGGGTACCCATTTCATAACGCGGGGTAACCATTTCATAACGCGGGGTAACCCTTTCATAACGTGGGGTAACCCTTTCATAACGTGGGGTAACCATTTCATAACGTGGGGTAACCATTTCATAACGTGGGGTAACCATTTCATAACGTGGGGTAACCATTTCATAACGCGGGGTAACCATTTCATAACGCGGGGTAACCCTTTCATAACGTGGGGTAACCATTTCATAACGTGGGGTAACCATTTCATAACGTGGGGTAACCATTTCATGGTTGTGCATCAGCAGTTTTTCTCTTGTCAGTCACTGCCAGTCAGTCAATTAGCCATGTCGGCTAACACTTTTTAAATGAGTAAATTGGTCCGAAACTTGTCTTGGTCTTGAATCGGTCTTGCTTTAGGTGGTCTCCAACACCGCTGATGCTAGACATGTAACTCAGTGGCCTCTGAAATGTCTGACACACATAACACCATGTTGATGTGCTGACCCTGTGTCATGTCTGAGCGTTACATTGATGTCTTAATCCTGTTAGTAACATTGATGTCTTAACCGTGTTACACAGTAACCCTGTTGTGTCCTAACCCTGTTCCAGTAACCCTGTTGTGTCCTAACCCTGTTACAGTAACCCTGTTGTGTCCTAACCCTGTTACAGTAACCCTGTTGTGTCCTAACCCTGTTCCAGTAACCCTGTTGTGTCCTAACCCTGTTACAGTAACCCTGTTGTGTCCTAACCCTGTTACAGTAACCCTGTTGTGTCCTAACCCTGTTGTGTAACCCTGTTGTGTCCTAACCCCGTTACAGTAACCCTGTTGTGTCCTAACCCTGTTACAGTAACCCTGTTGTGTCCTAACCCTGTTGTGTAACCCTGTTGTGTCCTAACCCCGTTACAGTAACCCTGTTGTGTCCTAACCCTGTTCCAGTAACCCTGTTACAGTAACCCTGTTGTGTCCTAACCCTGTTACACAGTAACCCTGTTGTGTAACCCTGTTGTGTAACCCTGTTGTGTAACCCTGTTGTGTCCTAACCCTGTTACAGTAACCCTGTTGTGTCCTAACCCTGTTCCAGTAACCCTGTTGTGTCCTAACCCTGTTACAGTAACCCTGTTGTGTCCTAACCCCGTTGTGTAACCCTGTTGTGTCCTAACCCTGTTCCAGTAACCCTGTTGTGTCCTAACCCTGTTACAGTAACCCTGTTGTGTAACCCTGTTACAGTAACCCTGTTGTGTCCTAACCCTGTTCCAGTAACCCTGTTGTGTCCTAACCCTGTTACAGTAACCCTGTTGTGTCCTAACCCTGTTGTGTAACCCTGTTGTGTCCTAACCCCGTTACAGTAACCCTGTTGTGTCCTAACCCTGTTACAGTAACCCTGTTGTGTCCTAACCCTGTTGTGTAACCCTGTTGTGTCCTAACCCCGTTACAGTAACCCTGTTGTGTCCTAACCCTGTTCCAGTAACCCTGTTACAGTAACCCTGTTGTGTCCTAACCCTGTTACACAGTAACCCTGTTGTGTAACCCTGTTGTGTAACCCTGTTGTGTAACCCTGTTGTGTCCTAACCCTGTTACAGTAACCCTGTTGTGTCCTAACCCTGTTCCAGTAACCCTGTTGTGTCCTAACCCTGTTCCAGTAACCCTGTTGTGTCCTAACCCTGTTCCAGTAACCCTGTTGTGTAACCCTGTTACAGTAACCCTGTTGTGTCCTAACCCTGTTCCAGTAACCCTGTTGTGTCCTAACCCTGTTACAGTAACCCTGTTGTGTCCTAACCCTGTTGTGTAACCCTGTTGTGTCCTAACCCTGTTCCAGTAACCCTGTTGTGTCCTAACCCTGTTACAGTAACCCTGTTGTGTAACCCTGTTACAGTAACCCTGTTGTGTAACCCTGTTGTGTCCTGTCCAGGGGCTACCAGCAGCATGATGCTCATGAGTTCCTGCGATACCTGTTGGACCATCTCCACAGAGAGCTACAGGGCCGTCTCAACGGAGCCAAGCACCTTCCACCGGATTCTGTCAAAGTATCTACAGACAACCCTCCTCTGCCACCAGATGGGCTCGCACTGCCCCTGGACGGGGTGAAACTACCCACCACAGGGGGCAAATGCTGCATGTAAGATCACTTCCTTTCTACTCTGATTAGAACGTAGTGTCTGTCTGGTGTTTCCATGTACAGGGGCCATTGGCCGGCCATGGCGTATGGATTTCAGGTAGAATACAACAGTTGAGAGGAGCTGCACCCTGAAGTATATTTAACACAGCAGGTGGCTTAGGGGACAGACAAGGCCATACTCAAACATTTTACGAGGTGACAGTACAGAATGTCACCTTTTTATTTTTAGGGTATTTTCATATCTGTTTTACCGTTTAGAAATGAAGTTACTTTGTTTTTAGTCCCCCCATTTAAAGGTGTCTCTAAGTATTTGGACAAATTCACTTAGTGTATTAAAGTAGTCAAAAGTTTGGTATTTGGTCCCATATTCCTAGGACGCAATGACTACATCAGGCTTATGACTCTACTGCTGTGGTGAGAGTTGGTGCTCTGCTCTTTAGGTACGCTTGTCTCTGTGGTGAGAGTTGGTGCTCTGCTCTTTAGGTACGCTTGTCTCTGTGGTGAGAGTTGGTGCTCTGCTCTTTAGGTACGCTTGTCTCTGTGGTGAGAGTTGGTGCTCTGCTCTTTAGGTACGCTTGTCTCTGTGGTGAGAGTTGGTGCTCTGCTCTTTAGGTACGCTTGTCTCTGTGGTGAGAGTTGGTGCTCTGCTCTTTAGGTACGCTTGTCTCTGTGGTGAGAGTTGGTGCTCTGCTCTTTAGGTACGCTTGTCTCTGTGGTGAGAGTTGGTGCTCTGCTCTTTAGGTACGCTTGTCTCTGTGGTGAGAGTTGGTGCTCTGCTCTTTAGGTACGCTTGTCTCTGTGGTGAGAGTTGGTGCTCTGCTCTTTAGGGACGCTTGTCTCTGTGGTGAGAGTTGGTGCTCTGCTCTTTAGGTACGCTTGTCTCTGTGGTGAGAGTTGGTGCTCTGCTCTTTAGGTACGCTTGTCTCTGTGGTGAGAGTTGGTGCTCTGCTCTTTAGGTACGCTTGTCTCTGTGGTGAGAGTTGGTGCTCTGCTCTTTAGGTACGCTTGTCTCTGTGGTGAGAGTTGGTGCTCTGCTCTTTAGGTACGCTTGTCTCTGTGGTGAGAGTTGGTGCTCTGCTCTGTAGGTACGCTTGTCTCTGTGGTGAGAGTTGGTGCTCTGCTCTTTAGGTACGCTTGTCTCTGTGGTGAGAGTTGGTGCTCTGCTCTTTAGGTACGCTTGTCTCTGTGGTGAGAGTTGGTGCTCTGCTCTTTAGGTACGCTTGTCTCTGTGGTGAGAGTTGGTGCTCTGCTCTTTAGGTACGCTTGTCTCTGTGGTGAGAGTTGGTGCTCTGCTCTTTAGGTACGCTTGTCTCTGTGGTGAGAGTTGGTGCTCTGCTCTTTAGGTACGCTTGTCTCTGTGGTGAGAGTTGGTGCTCTGCTCTTTAGGTACGCTTGTCTCTGTGGTGAGAGTTGGTGCTCTGCTCTTTAGGTACGCTTGTCTCTGTGGTGAGAGTTGGTGCTCTGCTCTTTAGGGACGCTTGTCTCTGTGGTGAGAGTTGGTGCTCTGCTCTTTAGGGACGCTTGTCTCTGTGGTGAGAGTTGGTGCTCTGCTCTTTAGGTACGCTTGTCTCTGTGGTGAGAGTTGGTGCTCTGCTCTTTAGGTACGCTTGTCTCTGTGGTGAGAGTTGGTGCTCTGCTCTTTAGGTACGCTTGTCTCTGTGGTGAGAGTTGGTGCTCTGCTCTTTAGGTACGCTTGTCTCTGTGGTGAGAGTTGGTGCTCTGCTCTGTAGGTTACTACACAGGGCAGGCTTGTCATTATTACATTAAGATCACTACGTGGAGCCCGTTGTAAACACAGGCACTGTACTTGAAGTGGATTTGGTTTGCCTGAGGTGTGCTGATTGGGCTGTTTAGAATGATAAGACTGCTGATTGGGCTGTTTAGAATGATATGACTGCTGATTGGGCTGTTTAGAATGATGTGACTGCTGATTGGGCTGTTTAGAATGATGTGACTGCTGATTGGGCTGTTTAGAATGATGTGACTGCTGATTGGGCTGTTTAGAATGATGTGACTGCTGATTGGGCTGTGTAGAATGATGTGACTGCTGATTGGGCTGTTTAGAATGATGTGACTGCTGATTGGGCTGTTTAGAATGATATGACTGCTGATTGGGCTGTTTAGAATGATATGACTGCTGATTGGGCTGTTTAGAATGATGTGACTGCTGATTGGGCTGTTTAGAATGATGTGACTGCTGATTGGGCTGTTTAGAATGATGTGACTGCTGATTGGGCTGTTTAGAATGATGTGACTGCTGATTGGGCTGTGTAGAATGATGTGACTGCTGATTGGGCTGTTTAGAATGATATGACTGCTGATTGGGCTGTTTAGAATGATGTGACTGCTGATTGGGCTGTTTAGAATGATGTGACTGCTGATTGGGCTGTTTAGAATGATGTGACTGCTGATTGGGCTGTTTAGAATGATGTGACTGCTGATTGGGCTGTTTAGAATGATATGACTGCTGATTGGGCTGTGTAGAATGATATGACTGCTGATTGGGCTGTTTAGAATGATGTGACTGCTGATTGGGCTGTTTAGAATGATGTGA